>NW_019384434.1:127775-407456 GCF_000671375.1 Centruroides sculpturatus
TCCATGCTTTACCTTTTGCAAAATGTATGTAATTTTAGATTGCTTGCTTCTAGTTAAAAGGTCTTTATAAATTTCCTTATATGGTGCTAAGCACTTATGAAGAATAAAGCAAGTATGGAATAAGGGAAAAACATTCGGCAACATCAGAAGCAGAAGCGTCGCCATCTGGCAACATTGAAACAAGCTTCGAGAAGGACCACGTGTATCGACAGAAGGCGAGAAGAGAAAATTTACATATTTAAGTACTAATAGTTCACGAAAATAATAATTTTCATGAACTATTAGTACTTAAGTATGTAAAAATTTATTACATTTCATGTTGTACGAGGGTTTTACCCATTTCTCGAACTATGTCAGAGTGAATCTGTGTTATAAAAGTACCGTGTTATACGGGGGATGGTAGCAATTCTCGAACCGTGTTAGAGCGAATCCGTGCTATAGAAGTACCGTGTTATACGGGGGTTACCTGTATATATGTGCTTGCCATATGACAAAAACTTTGGCAAAAGACAATTATTCAGTGATTGGCAAATACTGAAAGTTTAGAGCCTCCTTAACACAATAAAAATTTTCCTTCTTTAAAGAAGTGTGAATTAATAGATCAGTAGCTTAAAAATTCACATTTACTCAAAGGTAATTATAATTATAACAAAACACTGATTACAATATGCAAAATTTCATAAATGTATTTTATTACAGGTCCCCAAACACACTCTTTCATTCATCGAATTTTATAATTATATCTATAATTACAATAAGCAGACCCTATCGTAAATTAAATTATTATAATTTGATACTTACATTTCTCATCCGACTTATCCCTCACAGCTATCGTATCATTACTCAAACTCACAGTGAATTTATTTAAAACATTTGGTCGCATTCCTGGCCATTTAGGTAAACATAAAAGGCGGCCATCGTACATATGTAAATAAACACCTCCTCCATCAATCAACAAGAAATGTCTACAATTATGAAAAAACTAATGTAATTATATTAAATTTTTATTGAAATTTGTGAAATTATTTAAAATATATTAAATTACCTTTCAGCTTGAACAACTAATGTTACATTGCATTCTTTTAAATCAAATATTTGTGGTGTATTCCAATTCTTTGTACTAATTAAAGTATGAAATATATGTAATTAATAAACTGAAAAATTAAATAACCTAATTATAAAAAGTGAAATTTCATACATTCTTTAATATATGTAATACAATAATTTTGAATTACACAAAGCTCAATGCAAATACAGACTTGTGAAACCTCTTTTATATATGATATTGATTGTATTATACAATATTTGATTTTTATATAAGGTCTGAAGTTGTAGATAGTAATGAGTTTCTTGTACTACATCAACTTGTGATGACAATCATTCTATTAGGAGTCTCAAACACACATATATAATGAATTAAAAGCTCTATCTACCTGTATTTAGAACTGCTGCTAACATAATATACTTTAATTAAAATGTCAGAAGGTATATTTCACGATATAAAATATAAAAGAAACTAAGTTGTCTTCATTCTTCCATTATATCCAATCACCAGAAATAAAACAGTTTTTCTTTGCAGAGTGATCTTTCATCAGAGGTTACATCAGGGCATGTGCCCACCCCTTTTCATCTCAGTTGCCCTTTTCTTAATTCCCAAGAGGTCCCCAAACAACAGAAATTTTTATGACTTCTAGCCTATTATGCAAATATAAAAAAACTAATGAACATTTGTTCATTGACATACAACATACAACTTAGGTTGTGGGGTATGGTCAACATATAACTAAGTTGTATGTTGACTACAACCCCATTCCTTCTTTTCAAGGCCAAGTTAGTCCCAAGTGCAACCAGCACTACCTTATGGGGTGCTGATCTGACATTGAATCATAGAGTTTGAAACTCCTTGCATAACTTGTGCCCCCTTTTCATAGTCCACAAGCACTGCGAGTACTGCTGGGCTACACCTTTGCAAAAGTATATAAAACAGTTAATTTTGCCTCTAATAATTTGCCTCTAATAAAAGGTTGTCTCAGCAAAGAAATCTGTTTTATTCCTGGAGATTGGACATAACAGAAGAAAGAAAATGACTTAGCTTCTGTATTTTATAATATACTTTAGATACAACTTTGTTTCTTTCAATTCACGAATTTTATCTCATTTTTATTCAATATACTGTAAACTTCCAAATGCATAAGAAAAATAAATGTTACTACACTTTATAAATTTATTGTTCAACACAATAGTAATGTTCAAATGCATATACTGTATAACTTTATTTCAATCACATTCTACAGTAGCATTCCTTAGAACCTTTGATAATTGCCCCTTATGACAAACTCCTTTCAAAACTGAAAAGCAAATAACATTTTAATGTATTCTTGCCCATTATTTTTAATTATAATGTGTTGTAAAAACTTTGTTTCAATAAAGTTTAGCTTAGAAACAAAATTCTCAACATAGCTAATTCCTGACATGCAATTTTTACAATATTCGGAGAACAATAAAAAAAAATCTTTGTTGTATTGCTAAATCTAGTGAATGGAGTAATTAAACAATATTTGTTACATAAATTGAGGATAGAAACATGAAAAGATATAAAATTATGATTTAAAATACCATTGAAATATTTGTAAAAGAAAATATAGTCAAAATAATGTGTTTGATCAACCAGGATATAGAGACCAAAGGACACATCAGCAATATTGCAATTCTCACAAGTCAGTAACTGAGCTAATTTATTAATTAACAGATAAAATTTATTAAGGGCAAGCTTGAATATTCAAAAATATTCTTATTTTGAAATTTATTTAAAATAATAAGGATTTATTTCCTCATTCAAGTATAAATGCAGCTCTAAATTAGGAAGTTTGGACCTTGTCAGAGTTGCAGACCATGCCAACAGGAGTAAAAATGTTAAAGGAACTGATGGCTTACATGTGACCCTTGTAAGATATAGGCCCCAAAATTGGACTATCTGGAATATTGAAGACACTCAAAAATGGGATAAAATTTAAAAGTGAAAAAATTCAGAACTATTTCATAAAACAAAGCTAAAATCAACTGTTTTTCCACTTTATTAAAGGTGGCTAAAAATTTATGAGACACAAGAACTACTTCCAGAGATACAATCACACTGCACAGAGTACAATTGGAGTCATGCTGCACACTTAAGCCTATAGCACTTAAGCCTATAGCACACTTAACAAGCATACCACAGACTGATTTTTGGAGGCTATATCTTGCGAAGGGTCATCAGTTCTTTTACCAATGGTCATATAGACCTAATTATAATATTTAATTAATTAATTTAGATTAAACTGGAAGAAAAGAATCGACCCAAAATGAGACTCAAACCCGCAACTCCCACTTAATAAAGGTCATGTAAACCACTGGTTTCTTTGAATTTTTACTCCTAAGGCTATGGTCTATAGTTCTGATTAAGGTCCCAACTGCTTCATTCAGAGCTGCATTTGTGTTAACACAATAACATATACATTTAAATAATGTAAATTTTTAAAATTTCTTTGGATTTATGTACTATTAAACCAAAATACAAATAGTTTAGTAAAAATAAATCTGCAAAACTTTTTTATTTGCATTTAGTATAAATTCTTATAAAAATAAATAAATTTTATGTTTAAAGTAATAAAATAGCTAATAAAAAACTGTACAAGCTGCATATTTTTTGTGGCCATAATCTGTGAAATTCAACTTTTCTGTTGCAAAAAAGTTCTAAATTTGTTGAGCTGCATAATCAGTAACTTGATCAAAATCAAAATATTAGCAATTGTATACATTAAAATCATTATTTACTAGCAGAGAAAATATATGAACAGATACTTCTGTATTTCTTAATTTATTTAATTATGTAAATTGCTATTTTACAGTAGGAAACAAATTACAGTGTTATAATTTTATTTTACAAGCTATATAAGATGTCCCAATGGCAGTACCGAATTTCATTGTGAAATAAAACACACAATTCATTGAACTGTATATATTTTTATTTCAATATAAAGTAGTATTATAACCTATTTCGGTACTAGGTCGTTTTTGTATGTGAAAGACAGTGTCTGCCAAATGTTCCCCACAACTCTGGCAGCACTCACAGACTCTTTCCACAAAATTGCTTATGATGCTACTACATAATTCCAGCCCACTTCTGTCACAAACACATCAAATCGCGGTCTTCAGATCAGAAATTGTTCATGAATTGTTGGCATAGACACAAGATTTGACAAACTCCCACAGAAAAAAGTTTTAAGGCATGCAATTTATATGTATCCGGCACTGTTAATGTGACACACTTTATAAAATTATAAGCATATTTACCTGTAAACATAGCATTGTGTAGATGTTATAACTACTAGATGTCCATATTCCAGTGACACTTTTATGATATTATCTCGAAAATCAAGATTTTCACTTACATCATTATTTACATTTCTAACCACAATGGTTTTTCTTCCTTTTACAGTAGCTTCGAAACTCTTCCATTCCAATCGCCTAAGTAATTAAAATTTTCAAAATATTCACAAATAATTTTAAATAGAAAAACATTTAAACATCTTTACCTTTCTATTACATGCGCAAATATCACATGACCGTTACCGCAGGCCCCTGCTACTTGAGTGCCATCACTAGACCAAGCCAAACTAAATATACTCTGAGTGTGAGGTTTATCTAAAGAATATGACCACTGCAACAATCTTATTATAAATATGTATGCAATTACAGTAAAATAGTATAAAAATTAAACATACCCCAATTTTATCACAGAGACGTAATGTATTAAAAGAACCTACGGCAAACAATTCTCCATCAGGTGCCCAAGCCACAGACGTAATGGGATAATCATTAGCTTGACTCGTGTAAAGTATTCTTCCATAACAATCCCATATCTGTGTTGAAATTATTCATTAATTAAATTTTATATTTCAATGACATTTTCTTTATGATGGTATTACCTTATATCTGCAGTCTTCTGCACCAGATACAATCAAATTGTTATTTGGATTCCAAGATACTTTTAATATCAATCCCTCATGAGCATTCCACTAAAAAGATTATTTACACTAAATATGTTTATTATTTTTTACTATTTTCATTATTCACTTGTAAATAAATAATGTTTAGGAAAAATTATGATTACTAATTACATGTTATTAAAATACAGTAAACTACCATTAACTCAGACTAACAGAAGATGAAGTTTGTTCAAGTTTATGAAAGTGCAAGTTAGTGTGGTGTTTCCTCCAATAATGTGGAAAATAATAATATACAATAATTTATTACTATCAGCTCTCTACAGTTTCACTGAGCTAAAATTTTACTGCCAAATTTATTATTACAGAAATAAGCTCAAAAAATGTTATGACAGTATAATATACTGTATAGTAATATACAGTCTTTAGTAGTTACTAACTACAGTAATATAAAACACATGGTATTGCAGAGACTTCTGGATTTTGAAAATACTTGTTTACTTATAATTTTTATATTGTAAACAAATTTTAAATTGTTGTTTCAAAAACATTTGTCTGAGGTATGCAAACTTTGTGTTAGCAGGTCTGAGTTAGTGGGGTTTTACTATATTACAAAAATTAATGAGAATGTTCATCTACAAAAAATAATATTCACATACTTTTTCTATTGTTCATTTATAAAAAAATCAGCATAAAAATCTAATTATTTAATCTATAATTGCATTATAAAAATCTACATTACATGTGGATATGTACACATTACATTCATATTCTAACATTAATTATAATAAGCACATTCTTGAATTAGATTAGTGGTCTATGAAACTTTATACCTAAGTACAGCAGAGTCTCTATAGATGTACATAAAATTTTTGTGTTACTACTTGTTGATGTATGCAACAGAGAAAGACTGACTTGCATGTATACTGTCAGTTTCAAGTTGTTTGTTGCCCATGCAGTTGATAAAAAGTCACAATTGTCATTCATACAATAGGCAAGAAAGAAAGGTGCTACTGACATTGGAACATGCTTGTTAAAACTTTTAGAAGAAAAAGCTCCTGCATGCAAAACAAATGAATTAGAAATAACACTGTATTCAGAAAATTGCTGCGGACAGCAAAAAATAAATACATTGTTGCCTGTTACTTGTACGCCATGTCAAGATTTCAAATTAAAAGGATAACACACAAATTTCTCATTGTGGAACCCACACAAAACAAAGGTGATTGTGTTCACTCTGTAATAGAAAAAACTATTCGACAATCACTGAAACCAGGTCCAATCTACATTCCATTGCAATGTGCAACGTTAATTAGGATGCAAGAAAAAAAGGTCATCGTATCCCACTTCCAACTGTTCGAAGTGGGATACGATGAGTTTGTTGATGTAAAGGACCTCACAGATAGGACATCTCATAATTTTGTTGTGAACACTAACAATGATAAAGTCCTCTTCAACAACATTTCTGTACTGAAGGTAGAAAACCAATCATTGGATTGCTTTTTCTACAAAACTTCTTTTAAAGAAACAGAGTTTAAAACTGTAAACATCAAAACCTCAAGATCCAGAAAAAGTTTGCAGTTGTTTCAGTAACACTCAAAAAACATACAGCAAACCTCTTCCAATATCAAAGAAGAAATTCGACGATTTACAAAGTTTGATCACCAGCAATGCAGTACCAAGATGTTATTCAACATTTTACAACAACCTAACATTTGAATCCTAAGAATAGGTTTCACTTTGAAACTTTCATAAAGTTAAGGATTTCTGTGGCACTGTTTCTTGTTTACATTGTGTTGATTAATAATGTAGTATTGGAACATTCATGCATTAATAATTTATTTACATCATTAATAAAGCTTACGTTTTTGCCTGTACACTTGTTTCATAAGCCATCAACCTCCAGGATAGTCCAACATAATGTATTAGAAACATTCAGCAATAGTGGCACATATCAAAACATTGGTCTTGGGAACAACAAGGAGGGTTAGGGGGTACAATTTTTTATGATATTATTATTAATTGAACCCTTACGGACCCATTTAGTACCATTTAACACTTATTCCATCAATGAATCCTGTGAATGATGCATTTCAATACAAGGTGAAACTTCAAACTCATTTATCTCAAAACTTGATTTTTGGAGTTGTGCCACTATTGCAGCCCATGAGCAATAAGTTGACCACAACCCCTTGTTTTCAAGGCCAAGTTAACCCTGAGTGCAACCAGAGCCACTTTGTGGGAACACCAATGTTGAATCATACAGTTTAAAACTCTTTCATAATGTATGATGCTCCTTTTTATAGCTTGTACCCCACATTTTCACACTCTGGGCACTGTATCTGTGAACCATGTGCATATTTTTACTGTATAGTACAAATATACAAAGAAAATCAAGTAATCCAACAATCTACTGTAATCTGACATCTGATATATGTCAGATTATAGAGACTCTACTGTACTATTTTTGCTGAATTCTAAGCAATAATAAAGAATGTGTGGAAAAAATTATTTTGCAAATGCTTTTTTTTTTATTTCCTAAGTAATAAAATTTCTTATAATTAAATAAAATAGTTCAGAAATTTTATTTTTCAATATTTGTAACAAAAATAATGAAAAGAATTTCTTATAAAGACTACACAGAATTCTGCAGTTCTACAGAACATATTTAAAATACTACTCCATTAGATAATCATAACTAAGGTTTTTAATAAATTATTATTCACATTCTATTAAATTAACTCTAAAATCTTGAAAACCTCATCAAACAATAAAAATTCTTTTAATGTTAATTCTATGTTTGAAAATTAGTTATATAATTTTAATAATTTTGCAAGAACCAATTTGAATATTTAAATCAATTTTAACATAATTACTTGTAATGGTTTAGCCTTAGGCTGTAAAGGCTTGATCACCATATGATGTCCAAAAGTATACAATACTTGATCTGAATTAGGACCCCAAGCAACTGAATAAACAGAAATATCTGTAACAAAATTTTAAAATATTGTTTGTTTATTTATTGATGATTATAAACTTTTAATATGAAAAATGTTTAGTTTTATATAGTAAGACATACTATTTGTGGCCAACGTCGATCTCAGCATACCGGTACGAGACCATATTTTCACCTGTCCGTCTTCGCCGGCTAAAGAAATTTTTTAAATATGTTAAAATTGCTTTACATTAATATGAAATACAGAAAATTTGAAAATTATAACAATCTGTCTGTATTGCTACATAAATTGTTAATTTTTTTAAAGTAATTTTAATTTACAGTCTTTACAAACATTACTTGATATTTATTATTTATGAAACCTTCAATTAAAGTCAGCAATGAACAATAATAAACATTAATATTTTACATGGCTTATTTTGGTGTTAAATTTAATGTGAAATGTATTTTATAAGTAACGAATATTTATAGTTAAATTTTTATCAACTTTATAATTAATTTAATGTATAATATTTTAAACAAATAACCTATCAGATCACAGTTATACAAAAGGGACTTAACATATCAGGACAAGAAGAAACCAGACTCAATTATTCAAATATAACTTTTATTAATATGGAAATGCATTTCAGGTTACAGTATTTTAGATATTTATTGTGTTTACTGCCATATGTCTAATCTTTAAATGGGCTGATGAGGGAGTTCTGTGTACCTGAAATGCATTCCCATATTAATAAAATTTATATTTGAATAATTGAATTTAGTTCTTTCTTGTCCTGTGATAAGCACTTTTCATTTAGCTGTGATCTGAGACAATTTATTTAATGTGTATTTGAGCTAGAAGCATACTTAATTCAGTATGATATTTTGTTTAACAGATACAATATACTGTTTATTATAATCATAAATATATGTTTTGGGATTTATAAGTTAAAATATACAGTATAAGTTTCATTTATTGTAATTTAGAATTTGGTTATCATTATCTTTGGTTAAATAAGCATTTTTAAGATCTCTTTTCTAGCTGTCGGCCTCAACATGTTACTGATAACATGCAATTATTATCAGTTACAATTACCAGTTTTAACCAGTACTTTAAATATTAATCACTTTAATTGTTTGATTAATTTGATTAAAAATTGGCCAACAGTGTTTATGTATTAGAAATATATGTTGGAGATATTAAAAAATCAGTTAACAAATTATTTGATTAATGAACTATTTGGTTTTAATTTCTAGCATCGACATCAAAGAATGTTTTGACTGTTTTAGCGTATTTTCACAAAGACTAGCCTCAAATACAAGATCGTCTTTGCAATTAAAAACCATTTTTGTTCCTGGTAAATGTGAGTGATTTGTTTCTTCAATATGTATTTTTAACTTTAATTGTTCATTGGTCAAAATGCAGTAGTTAAAATTGTTGACATCTCTTACTTAAATTATACTCTAGATGATATTAAAGATCATAATAAGTAAACAATACTTGATGAATTTTGTTAATTGATATGCATCATCAAGTTATACATATTTTATGTGTTTCCTTTTAATATCTGATTCAATAAAATCAAAATTTCTACTAATTCAGCCTTCTGTACTACAGTAATACCCCGAACTTACGCGACAGGTGGGACCGAGTGATAACCGCGTAAGTCGAATTCGCGTAAGTCAGGGTATAATTTTGCATATAAATACATACAAATAACACAAAATAAATTGTAGCTATATGTCGAACACGTCCGAACATGTAAGCCGAATAATAGTGTGGGGGGAAATGAGTAATTAAGAGTTGCGTGGTGCTCAAACAAAAGACGAATCGATGAGATTTGAAAATCGCGTAACTCCAGATTCGCGTAAGTCGGGGTATTACTGTACTTTGCTTAATTAATATTTTCAGTGTAATAAATTTATCTTTTAGAAACAAAAATTTCATAATCTAGCAAAGCTGGCAATAATTTATTTTTAAAATATGTCCAGTACCAGTTACAAGTGCAGTTCCGTCGTGACTCCATCTGCCATCTAAAACTGCTCCTCGATGAGCTTCAACTGATTTTTCAATCCTTCCTGATTTTGAGATTAAATAAAACTTTCCTGAAAGCAAATAATAAATAAGTATGGTTCATTATCATTAAATATTTCTGATTGGAATTACGTATTTAATATACAGTACAATATAATAATAAAAAACAAATTTGTTTCTAAAATACAGAAAAAAAAGGCTTTGCTTTAATGGCATACAAAACAAAATAGAAAATAATTTGCAGTCATCTTCAGGAACACTTGCAGGTTTGATTCTACACTGGTCAAAACAATTAGAGGAGCAACAGATGTTGTATAGAAAATCATCAACAACAAACAGTTCTGAATGTCAGATGTTATTGTTACATGAGATATAGTAAAATATACAGTAATATAAAGAGACTTGGAAAATTTCCCAGAGTTAAATATCATTTGGATAGCATGAGTCATTTTCCATCTTGCAGCAGTACAAGTACAAGCTCTGTAAATCTCTGCACGAGCGACGATCCTCCGCTTTCAGTCTCTCCACCTGAAAATCTTTCGGCAGAACAACTTCTAGCAAGCGAGACATCTCTTACCGATAAGAAAACCAACGACATTCAAGCAGTCAAAAATGATAATCAGCCAGCTTCATTTGCACAGATGCTACGAGAGGGGAAAACCAAGCCGCAATCTGTTTCGTGCAGCCCTCCAAAGGATCAAAATAAATTGGAAACTCAGAAGTCGACCGTAAGCACGCCGAACTCCGAAGAAGATTATTAAGAACCAGTTCCCGTACTCCACCGCCAGTCAATTGGCGACGCGATTCAAGCCGCTCTGGATAACTTAAATCAACATAATCCCGTTACAGAAAATCAGGAAACTAAGGAAACTAATATACAGTAATATGTGAAAAAATATGCATTTGAACCAAACTTTTCTCATATTTTCAGTTATTGTTCTTATAGAAATATGCTGATCAATAATACCTGCATCTGTATAACAAAAATAAATTGTTTTCTTTATAATATTGTGCTGACTTTTTGTAGGATGATCTCCTTAAATAGCCAAAACTGCTGCACATCTGTATGGAATGGAATCAACAAGTTTATTGACAAGGTTATGGAGAATGCTTTGCCACTTCTCAATGAAAGCAGTCACATGCTCGTCTTTTGTTTTAACCAGTGTAAGTATTTCTGAAAATGATTGCAAGTCTCATGCAGATAAGCTTAGAACATGAAAGCAATAAGTTCTAGTACTATTTTGTTTTGTAGACTATTAAAACAAAAGCTTTTTTTTGTTTTTAAAATTTATGGAGTTTTTTATATGAGATTTAATAAACTTATTACATATTAAATAAATTGTAAATTTGAAATTATTTTTAAAAATAAAAAATAAACAATAAATCTTAAAATATGGATTAATTCTCTTTACTATTAATTAAATAAATATTTTCCAAATTTAATTCTTACCGTCAGTAGCCGTAACAACAAATATATCCGACGAACTCTGTTTCCTCCCTCCACCACCACCGGCGGCACGGGGAAAGAGTTGAATTTCAATCGGATACAAATCATTGGGTAACGTTGCTAATTTTGTCGTTTCATTTGTTACTAAATTCCACACTAACAGTTGATGGTCATCGCTACAGGAATAAACTTCTTCTGTTGTTGACCATGCAACACTACTGACTATATCATGATGTAACACAATTATTAAAGAAATTGTAGTTTTTAGTTTTATGACTTAAAAATATTCTTAAATATTAATACAGCATCTTACTTGTTAGGACATTGTAATTTGTAGAAATATGTTCAAAATGTACCACAGCATGGTATATATACCATACTGATAATATATGGTGAATATATTTATATATACCATTTAAATCAATTTATTTATTTATAAATATTATATATAACAACAAATGGAGGCCTGGTAGTCTGGTTTCTGCCAAATTGTTCAGTAATTATTTAATTTTATCCAAAATATACCTATTTATCTGGAGTCAGTTTGAATTAGTTTGTATTTAATATAAAGTATTGAAATTAGTGCTTGCATTATAACAACACTTGCATATTCAGATTTTGCTATTCAAGAATATTTTACAAAGCATTCTATCACTGCTACACTCACCAAAATTTCCTTCTTGTTATTTCTTTTTTGCACTCCATACTTGAAGCCTGACATTGATAGGAAATTGTTTAGAAATATAACATAGGAACTATCAGCAGTTCTAAAAGAAGAATGCTTTCAAAAGTTAAATAAGAACTAAATACAGTGTCAATACATATAAGGGAGC
This sequence comes from Centruroides sculpturatus, assembly GCF_000671375.1. Classification (NCBI taxonomy): domain Eukaryota; kingdom Metazoa; phylum Arthropoda; class Arachnida; order Scorpiones; family Buthidae; genus Centruroides; species Centruroides sculpturatus. Next base: position 140,014 of record NW_019384434.1, read on the forward strand.
CATTCAAATAATTCATAAGATTTTTCATTTCCTAAATCTTAATTCAATCTCAAAACATTTTAATCACATCTCCTTTGATGACTTGCATTTACATAAACAAATTCTGTCAGCATTTGCCATTAGTCTCTCAATTGATTCATTATTATCTACAAATACTAATCAAAATTAAACATCACTTCTCTATGAATTAATACAAAATCAGAATTACAACAACAGAAAAAAAACCTTTAGCATCCAGTATTAAATTTATACAAAAACAAACATTTGTGGTTAATTTCATTAGACATCTTTAAATTCCAAATTAAATTTTAAATTTAATTTGTTCTAAATATTGGCTTAAAATTAAATTAAAACTATACATTCCCTTTCCATCTTTTTATACATTAGTTTACCATACAAAAACCACTTTATAAGAAATGCTAGACGACCGAGAGGTTTTAAGGCAACAGCCTACCGTTCCGAGGACCCGAGATCAAATTCGAACAAGTCAAAAAATCTCGGGGAATTTTTTGGGATCACTCGGACCGGATATGCCGATCGCCATCCGACCACCCTACCGCGGACCCAGCAAATACATCCGGCAAATGGGCTTGCCAAAATGCACTCATAGTACCCACAGGACAGAGAAAGTTAAAATTTCAGAAAAAACACATTTTATACATTAATTTACTATGTCAGGTTGTCACATGGTAAATTAATGTAAAATAGATGATGTATTATGTCAGAAACTATCAAATTAGTCAATTTTAAAAGTATTAAAGGTATATATTATGAAACGTTTATGTGAGTAGAAGTTACTTTGCTCATAAACACGTATGTAGATTATTTAACTAAAAGTAACATCTACTTATTATGTAGTTCAATAATTCAAATTATTAAATTCACATCAAATATTAAAATAAATGGCAACGTTCTCCACATAAAAGGATATGTTTCGGTTCTTTCTGCAAATAAGTTTTAAATCTCATTCTTTAATACATTTTGTTGTCGTTATTTAAAAAGACAAAACTGTTTTCCTTTCACTCGACACATGCCTTCGCTAATGTTTGTTTTGAATTATCACCTAGGAAACGAGCGCCCTCTTACGAAAAATAAATTTAGAAACTATTTATTTTCAATTTCTTATATTCGTTTGCGACGTTTGTTATTTGTAAATATAATTATCGTTCATTTAAATGTTAAAAAATAATTTTAAAATTATTTAAATAAGAAAATTATTTATAATTTAAAAAAAAAGTGTACTCGTTAACAGTACAGTGTAACGGGTGATCGTGATTTAAAATATTCCTGTTCAATGCGCTCTGTGGAGATATTTAACAGTCTAAATTCAACAAAAGCTGGTATGGTGACATTTCGGGACGTGCGGAAGCTCCATTGTGGTATTTTTGGCGCTGCAAGCGAGACATTCGTTCTATATACGAATAATTTTAATCGGCGGTTCCACGGTCACCGCGTGCGGATTAAAATTATACACAAAAGTAATCCAATTAGAGTGCCAACTGCCATCTGTGAGACAATCTTGAGGATTATTTAGAATTCGCATGTAGAAGAAAGACGATGTGAGAAGAGCGAATGTGAATATCTTGTGTTTCTTCTACACGTGAAGTTTATATAAATATAATTCAAAAAATTTCCTCGTTACCGAACCACTTCCATTATGGTCCGAGCCAAACTCATTAAATCAGTAAGCATTAAACGAGGCCTTTAATGCCCTTTAAGGTGAAGAGTTGAAGGGGAAAAAATACATGTAAAATAGTCAGCATTGCTTCTACTCGTATAGGTTATATGTTTGTATTAAACAAAGTATACAAAAATTGATTTTTGTTTAGTTTATCACAATCATTTCTACATAATAAGGAAACTTTTAGAGAATATCAATCTGTTTAAGGTTAAAAACGCCGTTAACCTGTTTAATCTACATAAATTAGAGAAGGGACCCTCCTATCGATCAATTTATCAAAATAACTTCCTTTATAACACGTCATATCAATATATCGTTAAATGTATTATAAATGATGCTCATCAATTAAATTCTGTTTTTATCTTCGAACGAAAAAGAAGCTTATGCTTACAGTTTTATAAATATATTTAATTGTCCCGAGATTCTAACTTTTAGGTGTGGTATTATATACTTCAGTCCTAAGATTTTTACAGTATTACAGTCCATCCTACCTCTACAAACTCGCTTTCACGTCTTCCTTTTGGAGGATATGTGTAAAATCCTAGCACACGAAGGGTACCTCTACCGTTCTAACATTACAAATGTATTCCGCTTATTCAGACATGTCCCTATGTCCACCTGTATAAAAACCCTTTTTCCCTCATCTATAACTCTACCTTGTAAGTCTATTCTCGTGTCTACAGTTCATAGCTTAGAAGGCTAGATACAAGAGCGGGTTTAGGGGAATGCATAGGGCGCGGCTGTATCCCCCTTCTGGGGTTTTCCTCGAGTAAAACAGAGTACTTCAGATAATAAAGCATATTATTTCTTTTTCTACGTTCTAAAAATATTTCTGCATCCGCTATTGAATAGAGAATATTTGGATAAGAGGTTGAACAAAATTATTTGAACGAGAAGTTTTATTTACCAAACCCATAATGGGTTTGCTAAATAAAATCTCTTAGTGCTCTAAGGGCAGAGAGAGTTAAAAAAGTAAAAAAGGTACCTGTACATCTACATATTCGGAGATAATTACGATAATTTCAATTTGCAGTGTGTTTTTATATAGAAATAAGTGTTAATAAAAGGAATGCCACTAAGATTTTGAACAATTTATACTTCAAAGTAACACTGTACTAACGAATAATTTCATAAACATGCGTTTATTTCTCCCGATTATCCGTTTAATAAGAAAATAATGAAAACATATTTTAATAATCTAGAGCAAGTTCTCAATAAGTGGTATACGTACTACCTGTGATGTACTGTACGAGAAGGATTCGTTAGTGCTACGAGTCAATATACAGAAGGATCAGGTGATACGCCAGTGAAGAAAGGTTAAGAACCTGTGATCTACAGTAAAAGTAGCGAGAGCGTAGTTCTTATTATCTAAATTGTATTTCTTTCCACTTCTCTAATTATTTATAACTGTAATTTCGAATATAACAGGTAAATCTTCTGTAGCCGATTAAATTTTATAACATCCCGAATATCGTAATAGCTCATAATAAAACTTTTATAAATTGAATAAGCCTATCATAAAGACGTATTTACATAACAGATGTTCATAAACATTAATGGTACTGTACAATATACGCGTGTAGAGCATTTGCTTTATGTAATGTATATATACAATACCAACTTTTCCTGCGTGTATTTTGTTTCATCCATTTCTGAAACTGCAAAACGTAGAAGAGGATCTGCAAGATGAAATTGTTTCTTTGCCTTTTTATTGTAACTATGTTCGTCCAAACAATGAGTAAGTACGGCCTTTGTGCGTTTATTTTTTTATACATTGTGCAAAGTACTTTTTATTGGTCATATTTTTCGCTTACAGTTACGTGCAGTCGTGCTATTAGCTACAGGAGTGAAAAATGCATAAGTAATGTACCAGGCGAATGTAAAAATTTCTGCAAGAGAGTCTTCCAAACCTCTGGCGAGTGTGCAGATAACAAATGTTACTGTAAAAAGTATTAAAAATTATCTACAAGAATATAATCTCTTAATAATATTAATAATAATAAATAAATTCGTAAAATAAATAAATATTAATAATAATTAATTAATTAATAATAAATAAATTCGTTGTGAATAGAGTTCAGAAAAGTCATTATTTATTTCGTGTTTCACTACCATTTACACTGTAGGTCCCCACAAAAACGGAAACTTTTATTTTTGGTACTCACGAGACTTTTCTGCCTCGAGAACACCACGAAGCCGTTACTATAGTTACTACTAAAGCAATATTGTAAATAAAATGGCGACTTATGGCTTAAAAACAAATTGTGGAATGATGTCCTGGTCCAGCGAATTTTACTCTGTTATCCCCCTCTCGTCAGGGCTGACTGTCACAATCATAATTATTTCTTAGGGAATTATAAGGTTCTGACCTCTACACCCCCACCGTCGGTTAGAACTCCAGTCAAAGGTTTTAGAATATATACCTTCTACGATCTTGTTCCTGATCCAATGAGTGAAAAAAATACCCGTTTGCTTCCAGAGGACACGCGCAATCGTAGCCCACATTTAAGTATTCAAATGTTCGAAAAGACAAGAGTTCTGGCCAAATAATCTACATGGTCCTCTATCAGCGCGCACAAAGTGATTTATAGCCTAATTAATTATTTTTTATTCTAGACTTTCTAAAGCTGCACAAAACAACTAGAAACAAAATTAGTAAATTCAAAACGAGGAAGAATAGAATTCAATCAAAAAATTTTTTTTCCGAATATCGCCGAGAGAAGAAAATGTAGCGCTGTAAGATGAATGTAACGCGTCTAAGGAGAGTTTCTTGTATACCGATGTTGTCCTTTATAGAATGCATATAGGATGATGGTGATGAAAGAAATTACCATTTGTTATTGCACTTTCAGTACGCTTCGTATACACATAACATGATTTATTTAGTATTAATGGTATGTGTTAAAATTATTCCATGGAATGGATGATATATAGGCTAATATATTTTTTGCACATGTAATATTAGTGAAATGCGCTAATTCAAATATTTAGCAATTTTCTTCAAAGGACAAACGAAAAATTCTCGATTAAAATATGAAATAAATCAGCAACGAGTTACGCAACTTTCCCGGCAACGTTTAAAATTTTGGTGGTGTCATCCGTTATCACATTTTATCTTTAAAAACTTTTTATATTTTTAACTATTATAAAATGGCAAGAACCTTAATTTTGAGGGTAGGAATGAGTTTTATAAAAAAAAAAAAAACAAAATTGTAAATGCTAATAACGAGTAAAATCGTCATTAAGACCGACCTTACTGGAGACACACGTAAATTCCATTATCTCCCCAACTCCTCGACCTTTAACCTCAAAATTTAATAGCATCGATTCCCCTAATAAGTAAACCACTCTGAAATTTTTCAAAAATTTTCGATAAAAAGCACAGGAATTATTGAGCTTGAAAGAGGGTGAACAAAACTGTGCCCCACACACACATACATACTAACATTTATACATCACGTATAATGTTAAATTTGACGTAAAAGTTTACAAAATTTTGGTGTTTTCATCATCAGCATATAAATTTTTGTTTATTTGTAGTATGGACCATTTTTTTCACATAATTCGCTGCAATTTTCTTAATTAATTGGGCTGCAATTTGAAAAAATTGTAGACCTATAAATTCCAACCGTTGTCCGTCCGTCTGTCCGTCTATCTTTCCTTAATCTGGAGAACGGAGTTACATAGATGAATGTCGAAACCAGATACGAAACCTCAGGGCAGAAAGTCCCGATTATTCGCGGTAACTTCCGACGCAAACCGAAAATTATCTTATTTCAATACAAAACTTTTCCCGCGAAAGCAGTTAATAGATGACCGGCACGACTCTATTTTTAAAGGAAAAGTATATACGAGGGCAAGACACTACTAGTAATTTGAAGGCGGAGACCATATATTTTAAATTAAATAAATTAAAAATATGATTAAAAATTGCAGTCCGGCATTGTGACTATGTCAAAATAAATAGACAAAAGTCACGTTATATATATATAGTCCGGAAGAGACCATATTTTTGTGTTGCCTTCTTCCATCCATCCAATCCCGATCATTAAGTAACTTACAGTCTCCGTAAGCTTCCTTTACATCATTCCGAAAAAAATGTTATTGCATTAATATTTTTCATTATCGTGACTTATCTATAAAAATTCCCGTAAAAATTGGCATAAAACTGTAAGTTTTACTTGTTATCTTAACAGATGGCTGGTAATTATCGTTAAAGAACAAATCCAAATTTACCAATAAAAGTCTGTATAATTGTTTGTTCGGTATTCTTCTTATCCGCCAATTTGAGAAGTGGTGACGAAATTTCGTGAAATTTATATTATTCAGACAATACTCGGGGAAAAAAATATATCATTTTGTATTTTAAAAATATATTTAAAAATTTTCGATTTTCTTGTGAAGTCACCTAGCACCGAAATCCGAAAAATTCATTGTTCCGTATTTACACAAGGTAAAAAGCTTAATTTTCAGGTAGAGACGAGTTTTATAAAAAGTTGTAAATACTAATAACCAGTAAAATCTTCATTAAGTTCCTCTCATTCGCGATATGACACACGACTCCCTTCTCTATCTTACCACCCTCTAGACCTTAAACCACTAAAATTTAATAACATTACTGCCCTTAATACTCAAACTTCCCTGCGAAATTTTAGATATTTTCGACAAAAGGCACGGGAGTTATTAAGCTTCAAAGCGGGTGAAAAAATCGTGCCTTTCTCCGCAAGTACAGAAAAAATCCTCAGGGTTCACGAGTCCAAAAATGTAAAATGGTGGTCATTTCTTTGACCGATGGCCATACTTTTCAACCGGAAAAGTAAGAAATGGATGGATAAAAATTTCGAGCCACATTTATTTTACATCAGAAATTTTAATTACTTTATAGGCTATTAAATACTTTTGATGATTGCTTAATGTTTGTTTTTATTATGGCGTATTTAACTAGTTTATAGTCTCATTTATTCTTCAGACGGTATATAAGCAGATATTTAGCTTTTTGTTTCCAAAGTATAAACAAGTAAGTAGATTTATTCTTTATAAAAAGATTGTAATGGAACGATTGAACGGAAATTCATTCTGAGTTTAATTAAGAAATTCGTTTTAAAAATCTAAGAAAATTTAAAATTTCTATGAAATATTCTTAATTGAATCGGGTATACAATGATTCATTAATGATTTGAACCTGTTCGTAGTGTGTAAGATCGTCCATATGTCCGTTCACTCCCGATGAACAAAACGAATTAATGCGCTTCACTTTATTCTAATATATTTATCAATTGGTGTATTTTTAGTAAAGGGAAACGAGATGAACAAGATCGTTGCTTTACTTCTTCTTACTGTATTGGTCTTAACAGTAGGTGAGTTATGTATTCTATGCAAATGTATATAGTTTAACTCGTATGAATTAATATTAATCTTTGCAGTTCCGATCAGTGAAGTAGAAAGTAAGTACTGTTACAATGATAACGATTGTAAAAGCGAGTGCATGGTTGTTAAGCATTGCCGATATGGAACCTGTTACTGCAAAGGAAACGGAAAATGATATTCATTAAACTCATTCGTATGAAATGTTAACGTTCATCTCCTTAAAATGCAGACCAGGCAAAATATAATCGATTAAACATTTGAAAATATGTAGAAAATTATGAATAAAACTGTTATAGTAACATAAATCTGTATATTTTAATATAATTTTATATGAGACCGTGATACAATATCTAAAAATATTTCAAATGTTATCATTTCGTTTTAATTTACATAACCAGAACTTTAAAAATAAGATAAGTCAGTCCCAAGAAAAATGCAACTTTGGCAATTAAAACGATGAAATAATTCCTGAAAATAAAAAGAATAATAAATATAATGAGATATAAATAAATAATAAAAATTATCAAAAAACTCAAAACAAATTGTCATATTTCCCTCCGCACGTTGATTTACTTCGATGGGATACACGACGCCTTTCGAAAGAAATTCCTAAAGAACACTGACCCTTATTTTAGGTGTTCGACACGTGAAGAAAACCCGGAAAACTCCACCTGGCCGGTCCATTGGTCAGGCGCGAACCCACAGCCAATAACCAGTGTTCGATAGTTTTATCCAGTCGGCCACTGCTGGGTGGCCGGCAGGTTCATCGGGTACGATCTCACGATACAGCTTATACGAAGAACACCTCCACTTTACGACCCTACTTTGGTCTGCTTTGATGGGAAACCGATACACGATCTGCCAGGGAGATCCTTTTAGGAGGGACTTTCCGTAGAAAACTTGCCTTTATTCGGGTCTTGACACGTAAAAGCGGGTCTCTACTGTATTTAAGAAGATAAATAAGCAATGATTACCTCATAACACGTTTTCTAGTCTGGATAATGGTAGAATCGTCTTCTTTCAATACGTATCTCCTGATACCAAGACTGTACCATTTTAAGTAATCATTCCAATCGACTTTTCCGACATCGCAGTTAAAATTCTAAAATAAATCATATTATTTAATTCGTTCGTGATACGAGATCAATATATTCAATTTTAATAATGTCACATTTTTCAAGTTACGATGACATCAATGTATATGTACGGAAGAGCTTGACCTTACTACACAGTTTGACTTCAGTCACAAGGACTAGCATGGGAAGGGATAGAGAATGGCTTCCCACCTGTATTATCCGTAATATAAGAATCGAACTCACACCTGAATCCCGAAGAAGCACATTTTTAATAATTTTATACAATATAAGTTACCTTTTTATCTTCTAGTGACATCATTTCGTTTAATTTTTCAGTGTTATCAGAATGAAACTTCCATTCCCGAGTATAAAAGTATTCTAAAGCAGCATTTACTTTCTTCATTTTTTTGTAACTATTAAATAACCTAAATTAAATGTAAAGATTAAATATTTATATGTGTATAACTACCATAATTTACAAAATTATTTAACTAAAATTTACCATGGTTTCCTTCCCATAGCAATTGATAAAACATCAACAAAAGAAGCCAGTAGTGTATGTTCTATCAAGACACAAAATTGATGCCAATAATATTTGTGCTGAACATTAAAATATGGATAGAAACAATTTTCTTGCGAAGGATAAATCCATGCATTTTTCTTTATAATTTGAATACATTTTAACCAGTCAAGAGGATTCCTATTTCCTGAAATACAGTTATATACTGGAATTTCTTCTGAACTGTAAAAATAAATGAACAAATAGATGTTGGGACTTTTCTCTTAATGCCTCTTAATTATAAATTTTTCTCTTAAGAAGAAACTCACAAAATCTTTCTATCTTAAAAGGACTACATTTACATGCCCGTCACAATAGGTCTAAATTCTCATTATTGTAAGCTAGACGTTCGTCTATGCTCACAATATAAAAGTGATGAAGGCCCGAAATATAACAGTAATTTATTTACTCATGAAAATTTCTTGGTGCTTGACCCAAATCGGCCCAATCGGGTGGAGAATTATTAGATTGAATTGATAGTTTATAAGGCAACGCAACACGTAGGCAATCTGCCAAAGGAATTGGCTCTCGAGAGGACTTTCGTGGAAATCTAACCGTTGTATACATGTTATACAAGTGAAGTAAACCCGAAAATCTCTACGTGCCCACCCGTTGGTAAGGCCCGAATCCATGACCAACTAACTAGTGTTTTTTTTCTCCACTCGGCCACTGGGTGAAGAATGGAAACTATAAATATTATATAAATTCAAATTCTTAAAGAAAGAATACATATTCAATATGCGTTACCTTTCGTCAGGTGCCAAAGCCTTCTTCCAAGCTGCAGACAATAGTACATTTATTACTATATCCGCTGGAATAATATCACAAATTTTATTTTCACTTGTAAAGATGTTTAGTCCAATACCTTTTGTGATCTGAAATGTAATCCTTATTATTTTTGTACTTCTTTTTTCACTTCAAAAAGTTAATTTGCACTTACAGCTATAACGAAGGAATTAATACCGATCAAGCTATCGTTCCATCCCTAAATATACAAAATATATTAATCAATTATTTTTTAAAATGTAATTTTAATTTAAAAAAATATGTTTAAAACTCACTGGTAAAGGTTCTTTCCAACAGCAGCCTACAATGGAAGGTCTTACGATAACGAGAGGCAAGTCTCTGTAATTGTTGTTTAATAAGTTTTCTGCAATCGCTTTCGTCAATGTATACACATTAGGTCGGTTTTCTAAAACATTTTCGGTTGATATTTCCATAAAATCATCGCTAAATAATTTTAAACGTTTTAAAATTAGTTGTAGTAATGAATAATGTACAAATGCTTGTCTTTATTTTAAACAATTATCCTTATATTTACTTTAAACCATCCTTTAATGTCTCATAACTCATGGGTATTGGATAAATTTTCTCCTTAATTTCTACTCTTTGACAGTTACTAAAAGCTGTTGATACATGAACTAAAGCCTAAGAATTAAAAAATATATATTTTTATTGAATTTTCAACCACTGCATGTAATTTGTTGAAATAAAAAGACATTTTAAAATAAAAAATGAAAGATTTAATAGTTTAAAGTAGGCAATTCCATTGATATCTCTTCGGAATCGGAACTTCAGTAAGGTTTTATGTATTTATTTAATGTTGTTCCTTGTCTTCGATTCCATTGTATTAATGAATACTAAGAGGATACGTTTCATGTTCAACAAGACTTCGGCCATGCCTCCATAGACCAGTGGTTCTCAACCTTTTTTGTTGATGTACCCTATTAGCCCTATTAGTCCATTAGTTGTTTCTCAAGTACCCCTTATATTTTTGTATGTAAATTTTATAATTACTGCTTATAACTGAGAGCCATAAAAAACTCTAACTAACTAGACCAGTAGTATAAATAAATACATTTCAGCCATCTATATATAATATACTTATCAAATAATAACACAAGAAGTGTTAATAATTTACATCAAATTGATTAACATACGCCATTTTATAATGAAAGTTAGATATACCCCTTCGATTTATGCTCGTACCCCTGCTCAACTGGGGGTACATGTACCCCCAGTTGAGAACCGCTGCCATAGACAAACAATTACACATGAAAATCCCTAAGGATTCTGTCCGGGGTCTTCAGATCTTCAAAGCTACTACTTTATTACTACTAAAGCTCCGCCATTCTGGGTTCTAATAATAATGGTGTCGGAGTTTAAATCACTCATTATTCAGAGTCCAGGTTATAGTGTAATTATGTCGGCGGCCAGATGGCCGAGCGGTCAAGGTGGCAGCCTACCGCTCTTGAGGACCCGGACCCGGGCTTCGGGGGGGTGGTCCGTTTGGATATGTCGGGCCCCATCCCTCACCACCCGGCAGCCCCATCGTGGGCCTGGCCGAGCCCATAATGGGCTTGCAAAAAGAGGCCCTCTTAGTGCCCACAGGGCGGAAAAAGTTTTAAAAAAATGTAATTATGTTTCATATCGCGTTTGCCTTCTCCTTAAGTATTAACCGTAACGAAATATAATAATTATTTTTTAATTTATTCAAATTCTTTGACTTTCAAGTAATATTTGATTGTAATTTACCATAAGCAGTACGCGTAATGATCGATACATAATAAATTGACAGCTGTAAATACATAAGCACTTAATTCCGGACGGCCGGATGGCCAAGAAGTCAAAATGGCAACCTACTGCTCTGAAGGACCCGGGATCAAATTAGGACGGTTAAAGAAACCCCGGGAATTTTTCGAGGGTTCGTTAGTCAGATAAGTTGAGTCCCGAACCCATAATGGGATTGCATAAAAGGCCATCTTCGTGCTCACAGAGCGGAAAGAGTTTTAAAAAATCACTTGATTCCATTAGTTTCTCGTTATAAGCGTTATAATTTTATATCTAATATATTGATATCATGGTACGAACGTAAGAAAATAATTACCACTAAATTATCAATAAGACGACAAACATCGGCTAAATTCTTTGTCGACTCCACATTATTTATAAATGAATTTCTAAAAAAAAAGACAAATAATTTAAAATTTTATATATTACTCAACAAAAAGTAGAGATTAGTCTAAAATTACCGAAAAGATTCGTTGAATTTAATTGATGCGGCCAGATGAAAAACTATAGAAACGTTTTTCTTCACTAAATCCAAGTCTGAAGAAGACATTCCTAAATTTTCTTGCGTCACATCCCCATCGATGTAGTATACTTTATTCAATATATCAGGTGTCGATTGCTTTAACCTATCGAAAATCTTCAAGAACAAGAATTATAATATCTAATTTTTAAAAATTGCTTTTTCTTTTTTTTAAATTAATAGAAGATAGTCGTTATCTTCTAAATATAAACTGTGTAGCCAAATTTGAGAATATAAAATGAGCGAATGGCAATGTGGAAACGAGTTACTCTTCCGTCAGATACACCCGGATTCGTGGTATACGAAGAAATATCAATATATCTTGCTTCATTTAGTGCGAAAACTAACTAAATAAATAAAAATATGTATAAATATTTGTGTTCGGAGATAATGCCAGGCCACTCCGAGCACTAATAAAAATCTGGTCATGTCGATTTAGGCATAGAGAGAAAGTTTTCTAGACCCTCGCTCTGTTACATAACTAAGTAACCAAGAAGCTTCTATAAGTAGATATACTTAATATTATAAAAAAACCCTTGCTTTTTAGAATCTCAAAATAAAATGTTTGCGTTTTTTCTTCTTTAGTTCAGTGTAATGTTTGCTAAAAGCAAATATTGTACTAAAATCAAACTGTTTGGTTATTCTAGAATTTAGAATAAACAAACAATTTGATGTGCACAGAATATTTAATATTCAGTACAATTATATGTATATACTTTATTTTATATCTAGTTTAATAAGTGTTGAACCACTCAGCTGAGTTCTATCTGCTATCATGTAGCATGGTAACCGTATACTAGTAGGCCTACTGTAGACCTGGTGTGATAAACCTTTACGTAAGATAACCTTTGTAGTTATACAAATCAAATACTATAATATAATATAATAGAAGGGTTATACATACGAAATAATTTAATTATCTTAATGTTTTTACTTATTTTTTTTTTTTTTTGCCCGGGCAACCTGCTAGTTGTCTTATAAATAATGTAATTTTATTTTATTTTGCCGAATTAAATATTCTCGGAGAAAAATTAATAAAAACTTTGTCTTTCGTTAAATTAACTAATAGTTAAAGCCCGATCTACATTGAGAAGATTAGAATTTACATAAAGTTTGTCTTAAAAATTAGACTAATTTGTGACTTACTTTAGCACCGAGTAATTTTTCTATTCTGTCATCAATTCCGATGCCATTTTTGCTCCTTACTAAAATATAAATCTTTCTAACGTTGCAAGATGCTAGTAATTTCTCCAGCAAAATCTACACGCAATTACAATTGTTTATATTAAAAACATACGTTTATTACATAAAATATTGTACATCAAGTGTAATTTACCTTTCCTAGAAAGCCCGTAGCTCCTGTAATGAATATCTCACGATTCTGATAAAACATAGGAAGGTGCATTTTCCTAAAGTGATTTGCTTGTTTTTTCAAATTCTCCCTTTGTACGAAAGAAAATCTCTTCTGCTATTTTTTGTGTAAAAAATTAATAATATAGTGTTCAATCGTCCTTGATACTTTATAATTTAGAACCTGCTTAGATAACAAATGACGTAAAGATCGCGAAGAAAAATGATCGCTTCAATTTTCCTGAATAAACTGCTTCCTTTAGCAATATTTTAAATAATTGTTGAATCTTCCTTGTTGATTACACGACGATTTAATAATTAAAATTCATTAAAATGTATAAATTTTTTTCATGTTACGTCATAAAAAAGAAATTCAAACTCTATACTTTAACAGAAGACCGCCGTTAAATATGGTGACGTACGGTACATTGCGTTCTTTTATTAGCTTAGCTCTTTCCGTCCTGTAGGCACTAAGAGTGCCCTTTTTTCTATAACAAAGCCAGACGTATAAAAAATTCCCGGGGATGTTCTTTCGAATTCGATTTCAGATCCCCAGAGAGGTAGACTGAAGGTTGACCGCCTCGGCCATCCAACCATTGCCGGTCTTAAGGCAATTGTCTACCTAAATTAGTTTTTTTCTGTGTCTAAAAGAAGAAAAGTTGAAATTCACGACATAAATTATCTTCTATGACGTACGAAGCGAAGATTCGTTTGACTCCTAACATAACTGCAGCGATTCTCAACACGCGTTCAAACGTACCCAAGTTTACTAATATTTTCATTAGAATACCCCAACAAGAAACATATCGTGTAGATTTGAACAGTTAGACGTTTGAAGCGGTTAAGGCGTCAGCCTATCTCCCTGTGGATCCGGATAAGACTAGTGATGTGCCGGATATCCGTATCCGTATCCGTATCCGCGGATATCGAGGGAAAAAAAAAATCCGTATCCGTATCCGTATCCGTTACTTTTTAGCGGATCTTTAACGGATCTTTTATCTTAATGAATTTCATTACTTATATGAAATTTTAAAGATAGGTAGCAATAGCACATTCGTCATTTACTATCGTAAAATATTTCCATATTACACTACTAAATTTTTTTGTCGGCATTGTTTTTATTTTAATTTAACTCAACACTCTCCAAAAACACAAACGTAATCTACGCTATCCCGTGTCACACTAGCCACAAACCAGTGTTTCCCAACGTGGGGCCCACGCCCCACAGGGAGCAATTGGATTGCTAAGGAGGGCAATTCGAAAATGGACTTGTACTTGTCCAGAGNTGGCAACACTGGAAACTTGTACTGCACGAGGATTCGAAATTTCTGATATTTTTATTTTTATAAAAAAGAAATGGAGGAAGATTCTATTATTCCAGGTTTTCCCGATGTTAACTCGTATTCTCAGGTATATTTTTGTTTTGTTTTTTAATAATAATAAATATGTGATTATAGGTTAAATGTTCACGTTTCAATCTCTAAACTTTCACTTGTAATCTAACACGTGACTCCAATACCATTAAATATTAAATTAAGCACAAATGTTAATATCTGATTTAAATAATTACAACATTTAATGCTTTAATTGTCGCAAAATTACAAAATAATTCACTGAATTTAATCAAAAAGTCTACACAGAAATGAATTGTTATTGAGAAGAGCTTCTTTACTTTGAAAGATTCGATTCTAGAAATGGGTATAAAGGTGGCACAATTGCAGATGTGAATGACACTGCTAGGACCATAACACAGCTGTAGAGTATGCATGTTGGAGCAAAAAAAGTCTAAGGAATTATCTCTATATGTGACCCTTTGTGAGATATACCACCCTAAAATTAGCCTATCTAATTTTTTCAACAGCCTGAAAAATAGGGTAAAATTTAAAAGTGAGAAAGTCTGGAACTATTTCTCAAAACAATGCCAAAATCAACTATTTTCCACTTTACTAGAGATGGCTAAAAGCTCGTAAAATACGAGAAGTGACATTGCGCCGACTACTTCCGGGATGCACTCCGCTAAGCCTGTTGTGTGTTTAGTGTAAAAACTTCGGAGGCAAATAAATTGCCAAGGATCACAATTAGAAATATGGTTTCTGATTTTTTTTTTGGTCATTTGGGGATCCAAAATACCTCATTCAAAACTAGTTTTATCCAGAAAGTACCTTTCATATAAACATGTGTAAAATAGTACTATAGAACCTGAGTGCAAGTTACTCGTGCGCCATCCTGGTGGCAAATATTTACATAACACGTAGGAGTTAGCTAAAGAATGCATATGCATTGTATCTGAGACATTTCGAAAACCGTACCTAGTGCAGTAAATCGCTTATTGTTTTTTAATTTGTATCTGAGTTCTAATATTAAGAATGAGAAAATCAAATGTAAATTATTCTGTGTTTGGAAATTATCTATTAATTAAGGTTACATTACCTCAATCATTTAAAGAAAATTATCCTGAAACAAGAGTGATCATTGACTGTACAGAAATTAAAACTGAAAAGCCATCATCAGTTCAACATCAAATTCAGTTTTATTCCTACTATAAATCTGCTTATCCTATAAAATATTTAATTGGAATTGCCCCTTCGGGACTTCAATGCAGCCTCCAATTATAAATGAGTGAATTTTTTTTATTGTGAAAACACTAGAACTATTTACTTAAATACTATTTACAATTGCAGATAAATAATAACTAAAAGTAGAACATTTGCATCTTCTCTAATAGTGAACAAATGAATGTCTCATCTTTTTCCACTTTAAGAATTACATTTTGTTTATCACTATAGATAAATAAATAAGAAAATTGAATATTTGTTACATATAAAGCTAATTGGATTTTGTGTATAATACATGCTGTAAAGTATTGACCTTTTAGCAGAGAGGGAACAAAAGAGGCACGACCTTGTCAATTGGACCCACGTGTGGTCGGGTAATACCACTTGTAAGGTGTTGACTTGTAAACAGAGGGAAAACAAAGGAAGCGCCAACTTTGTCAATTAGACCCACCTGTGATCAGAGGATAGACCATTTGCCATATGGTAAACAACTAAATGTAAAAAGCGGCGGATGTTACTGTAAGCTTGACTCTCGTTGGATAACAGCGGACCTAGGTTAAAGCTCTTCGGACAAGAAAGATTTGTGATTGGTTGGAAGTCCCTGTCCAAAAAACCCTTAAATTGTGGAGCAAACGAGAGAGGAGGAGAGAAGGACAAGAGACAGGTATACGGTAGTCTCAGTCACTTGGGATACCTGCTGAGAGTAGAGAGAGTGTTCTCCTCTGGTAAACATCTCAGGACTGGTTAGTGCGGAGATTGGACTGACTGTGCAGTTGAGCCAACTCCACAAGTTGACTGAGGCTTCTCCAAAGTTTAACAGTTCCCAGAAACCAATCTAGTACGTGAGTCACCACGCATTGTTATCCTGTATATATATTATGTTTTCAAACTTGTATTTTCTGCATATAGAATCTGTAAATATTATCAATTTGAGTGTGGAGGTGTGCTTTCCATTGAACCTGGATCACTATATTGAATCCTGATACACACGGAAACCAACTCAACAAGACAGAGTTTCAGGAAGAACATCACTAAGATCTTCACTCATGCTATTCTCTTTTAAATAAAGTTTAGAATTTTTAAACTCTAAATATTTTAAAAATACCTTATTTGTCTTGAAATCGACAATTTTTTTAATCTTTACGTGTGTAAGGTCATTTAATTTCGAGTAAGCTTATTTTATCTCCATTTTTGCATATACCATTAAGGGCTTGCACAAATCCAGGGTGCTTTGTTACAAATGATAACTTCTGCATCAATTATATTCTAATATTTTTATAAGCGAAAATGAATTCTTTGCAATTTTTTCCAATTTAATTTCATAATCAGTTGCAATTGTTTCCTTGGATGTATTATTTAAGACTCTAAAAGTCAGTTTTTCAAAATTGCTTTTTCTTGTTTTTATAGAATGAGCCATAGAACTGCTTAATCTGTATCGTTTGTAAATGAACCAATCTGGACATGTGCTTTGTTTTCTTGTGAGATAGGCTATTTGAGTAATTTCTGGAAGTGTGATAATCACATTATCATTCCAAAATTTTATAATTTTTCTGAAATGATAAAACTAAAACAGTTTAATCCATTTTAAAATGTTATGTTTATTAGGTAGTTTTTCAACAGTTTTATAACAATTATTCATACATTTACTTTCAAATAATGGTGTAATTAAAGATTTAAAATATAATTCCTCATGTTTTTCATGAACTGTGTTGATTAAATCAGATAGTAGCCTTTGACATTGTGCATCTTCATCGAATTCAGCTCTCAACATTGAATAAAGAGCACAATTAATGTGTTTTACTCTTTTGATATAATAAAAATGTTGGTGCATTTGATGATAATGATGATGTATTTATATCCTTTTTGGAATTACACAATTACTAAGGCGACATCCACCTGATATGTATATCTTATGTTGTGAAGTTTGTTGTTTTTCACCATTGTTGTTTTTCACTAGTACACTTTTGTTTTTATAATTATTTAATGCAAAAATTGTTGCTGCTACATGTTTACAGTGACCATGGATACCTCCCTTGCACTTACACATTGCTGTAACTATTTTTCCATCTGCTGATAACTGAAAATTAATTCATATTAAAAATAATTTGCAAAACAAGTATGAAATACTTTTATTAAAGAAAAATTCAACAGTATATAGCTTAATAAAAGTAGCGATATACAATTTTGTTGTCATGCAAATCATCCTGTTTGTTTATTACAGAGAGGTTATGCTGACATCTAAAATTATTTAAAAGTGCAAATTAGCAATTTAAATGTAATAAATGCCTTAATACAAATATAATGATTTTTCATTCATTTTCATTTGGAGTAGGCAAGTAACTGTAACTGCACTTCCTCCATTGTTTTAATTTCTTTAATTGCAGCTACATGCTTAGCCTTTGCAAGTAAATTCCTTTCTTCCATCTCGAAGATGTAAAAAATTTGTTGGTGTGGACTGGTTGAAAACCACTAGGCATATTAGGCATTATTGACTAAAAGAGGAAAATTACACTCCAGTTAATGAAAGTTCTATTTTTTAATTGTATATTTTATTAAAACATTTAAAATTTGGTAATTTGAAATTAAAAACTTTTACTTGATTTTCTGTACAAAAAAACCCCCTTTTTTTTTTCTTTGGTAAGGGTTCATATATAGAAGAAACCCTTTGGATTTTTCTCCTATGTGTTATATAAATATTTGCTGCCAGGGTGGCGCACGAGTAACTTGCACTCGGGGTCTATAGAGGTAGTATAGCACCTCTTTCTCTCTTGGGGTATTTTTTTATAAAGAGAGATATTTGACCAAAATTTGAAGATACGTAGAATTTTTTGTTGCCAAACCATACAGAAAATGCTATAAACAAAACAGCCATAAGACTACTTGCCAATTGCCCTGTTTGGTTCATTGTTGGTTGCGTTTATTTCCATCGTGGAGTGTCACATTGGAATTGCAGACATGTACAAATTGTGTTGCGTGATCCCGCTTTGACGTCACTCAGTCGTGCGACTGCCTCAAAATACCACTTGGCCAGTGCAAGTCGCTCGTATTGGTCATGTGACGTCTGACCTATTTGCTGAGAAATTTTCGAACTCCTGAGTGACTGCATGTTCTGATAAATATTGCATTCATTACATTTCTGGTAATACCGTAACACTTATACAAGGTGCGTTCCATAAGTAATGCAACCAAATTCATAAAAAATCATTTATTGAACATATTTTTACAATTAGTCAAAAATCTTTGAAATAACACCCTCCTGCATTGATACACTTGTGAAGGTGGTGTTTCCGGGCCTGGAAGGCATTCTGGAAAGCCTTCTCTGGAATGTCCTTTAGAGCTGATGTAACATAAGCCTTGATGTTTTCAATCGTGTCCCAATGTTTCCCTTTCATGCGGGGAAACAAAAAAAAAGTTGGCGGGAGCCAGGTCAGGACTGTAAGGTGGCTGTGGAACCAATGGGGTGTGGGTCCTGGCCAGGAAATTGTTGACAGTGAAGGTGCTGTGGCTTGGCACATTGTTGTGATGAAGTTTCCACGTGTCCTTGATGTCACTTTGGCAATGCATGACTAGGATTTCAGTCTTTTGAACACTTCCAAGTAGAAAGCTGCATTTACAGTGGTCCCGACAGGTACGAATTCATGGTGGTTAATGCCTCTGACATCAAAGAAGGCAGTTCGGGATGTTGATGGACGTCCACTGCAAGGTTTATCAGTGACCTCCTATCGGCTATCATTGAATGACTTGTGCCATCAAAAGACTTGTGATTTGGAGAAGCAATCACTCCCAAAGGCCTGCTGAATTAATGTAAAAGTTTCAGTGGCAGACTTCCCAAGTTTAATGCAAAATTTGATAGCGTAATATTGCTCCACAAAATGATCCATTGATCCATGCTACATTAACTAAAAATGGGGTTCACAGGAACGAACGTTCTCACACGCCGGCAGCTTGGAGGCAAACAAGACCAGGGCCATGTTCAGTAACGCAGAATTCTAGCTAAGTCTAGTTATGCTACAATGCTGAACTCGTTTCTGACTACTGCTTGACTCCTCCCACGACTAGCTTCTTTTATGTATTCTTAGCTCCGCCTACTAAGCCACTCAGAATTCTAACTTAGGTGTTCTGCGTTACTGAACACGGTCCAGGCGAGTTTTGAAGCTAATACCCCACACCACCTAGCACAGCAGGTTAGAACTAGCTACGGCATATCATTGTGTCATGAAAAAATTAGTCAGATTACTTATGGAACGCACCTTGTATAACAAAACCCACTGAGTTAAGATTTCATAACAACAATTTATTTTTCAGGATTAACTCCAAGAAAAAAAAAAGAACAAATAAATTATGAAATTACTTCAAAATTCAGATTAAATGCTTATAATTCTAAATAAATAAATTTAGATTTGTTATCTAAATTTACATATATACATGTTGTATATAACTAATAATTTTATTTTAAAATTTGAACTAAAGTTATATAACAATAATATATATAAAGACTTTTCTGTTTGGAAATAAAAAGCTTTATTTCAAACATTAGATATAACATGTGTTAGAGCAGCATTTCTGAAACTTTTTATGTTCATGGACCAGTACTTTGAGACATTAAATAAAAATAATTATAAAACTTACCACTGGTTTGCAGAGTACAATTTTAATAGCACTGTGTAAGAACACAAAGATGTGAAATTCAATTGGTCTCAGGCAAATGGTATTACAGTATCAGTGTCAAGTTAATTAATCCTCTATAATCCTATAACTTGTTCTCCATTTTTTCCTGCAATAGTTTTCAATTTATAAAAACAATAAAGAGTTTTATTATACACNAAAAAACTATATTACATACAAATAAAAACCCAGCAAAGCGGGTCCTTGCAGCTAGTAATTTATATTATCATTTATTTTAAGTATTAATGTCAATAATAATATTTAATTATATATTAATAATAATTATTATAATTTGATGCATCTGTGGTGGGTTGCAACAGACATATTAAATATGACTACAGTCGACCCCCTATACAATGTTCATAATTCTGTTTTATATGAATTCCATGTTGTACGAGTCACTTAGATTTTACAAATACGTGTGCTGGGCTGTGAATGGCTCATGTATTTGTAAAATTTAAGTGACTCGTACAACATGGAATTCATATAAAACGGAATAATCAACAGTGTTATAGGGGGGTTGCCTGTATCTGTCTGACGATCCCAACTGAGGCTTATTTTAGGGGTAGGGCTTATATTATGAGAATCCTGAAAAATCATGCTAAGGCTTATTTTCAGGAAAATGTGGCATTGAGCCATGAGTACCAATATTTTCTGGTTTTCAACAGTAGTGGATTTGCTAATCACTAGTCTAAGGCTAATAAAATCAAAGGCATTGCCTAAGCATGTTATAGAAAGAGAATTTTGATATCAAATAAAGTAAGAAAAGTGTAGTAGGCGTATTTGTATTATCATTAAAATTAAATTTGATATTTATCACTTATTCTACTTGTAGTATTACATCAGAGTTACATTTTTGGGTGAATTTCTTCCATTAGTTTTAGTTTTTAGTTACATATTAATATTTTTGCTACCAATGTTTCATTGCATTTGTATTATTTATAATAAATTTATATGTTGAAAATGCAATTCATTCATATTTACAAAATTGTTAAGAATTGAAATATTTTATACTCAGGGAAATCTTTTGGACGAAGCTTCAGGTAAGAAGAAAGAAGAGGAATTGATAATTGCCACCGTAAAATTAGATAAAGAAATATCTACAAGTTGGAATAGAAAGGTAAACAAAGTATTTTAATGCAATAGAATTTTCTTGTTCATATAGAATCACTTTGGGAGTTGCCTATCCTGATGTGATTGACCAATAATGTTATGCAAGATAAACATATTACTAGATATACTCCACTAAAATCAGTGGACAGTTTGGTTTTGTTAACTCTGACAGTAAGATGTCATGTTAAAATAATCAAAAGTGTACAACTTGAAGATTTAGTAATTACAGGGTGACAATAATTAACCCGTACAAAGTTTGTAGCAATGCTGCACCTGAACTTTTTTACCATAACCAATTTACATACTGTTGTTTAATTCTCCGTGATTTCCTGCCCATATAGATGTGCTTTCGGTGTAATAAGAGTTAGTTCTTTATTTTTTTAAGGATGTCGAACAAACATTGTGCAATTTTGGAGATATTCTGGCAAGGAAAGCATCAATGTGAAATTATTCGTTTGCTCGGTGTTTCCAAAATGACAGTCTCGGATGCAGTTCAGCGATTCAAGGAGCTTGGCCATGATGGTGACCATCCCAGATGTGGAAGAAAGCACACCATCAACACGTCTAGGAACTGCAAGATCATCAAAAAGCGAGTTGACTGACATGCGAAGATCTCCATGAGAAAAATTGCTCGTGAGATCGGAATCAATCACGAATCGGTGTGGTTAATGGCAAATAAGGAACTCTGACTCAAGCCTACAAGTTCCAAAAGGATCAGCTCCTCACTGATGAAAACAAGTGCATGTGACTCCAAAGATGCCACAGGTCAACAATGGGAGCTCATTCTCTTCACAGATGAGAAGCTTTTCAGGCACATAACCATCAAAATGACAGGAACTGGTCTGCGGAGACTCCCTGATGATCAGTTGTCATCGAACATCGCCAAAATCCAATGTTTGGGCCGTAATTTGTGCAAGTGGCAAGACACTCCTTGTTTTCGTTGATCAAGGGGCCAAAATCAATCAAAACATGTACCGCCGTGACAATCTGTAGACCAGTGTTTCTCAACGGGGCAATATCGCCCCATGTGGGTGTTTTTCCATGTTGAGGGGCAGTTAGTAACAATTTATATTTTGGGGGTGAAAAACAATTTTCTGGGTGATATAGTAAAACATTGTATTAAGAATAATTAGATATTTTATTCGTTATATCATACAATAATTAAACAAATAACATTATACTAGTCACTAGTCTATTCAATGCAGTACGAATTTGGTGTTAGTCTTGGTCCTCGGCATCAGAATTTTGAAGTGAAAGGGGCTATAATAGGTAACAGTTTTATTGAAGGGGGCGATGATTCGTTAGAGATTGAGAAACACTGCTCTAGGCTGTGGTACTTCAGTGGGCTCAGCAGCATTTTGGACGTTTCAGAAGGACTCAGCGCTGGCACACAGGGTGAAGAATACTCGGGAGTGCTGCAAGGCTCATTTTCCTGATTTTATCTTGTCTGCAGAATGGCCACCGTACTCACCAGATCTGAATCCAATAGACTACAGTGTATGGTCCATTTTGGAGGCTAGGGCCTGCGCACCACAAAAGTTTGAAGTCACTGAAGCAAACCTTGTGCCAGGAGTGGGACAAACTGTCTCCAGAAGAGCTGCGGCCTAGCGCCAAGAATTTAGAAACATGTTTTGGGCTCTGCATCAAGGCAAAAGGAGGCCACTTTGAAACCGACTGAATATCTGATTAATACGTAAAGTATTGTCATTGCTATCTGCTGTTGTTTTGCTAATTTTCATTTCTTTAATAAATTTACAATGCAAAAAACTTGTATGGGTTAGTTATTGTCACCCAGTATAATTAATTTACTGCATAATTGAAATAAGAAATGCCAGTAATTTAAAGCATTGTACTGCCAGGAAATAATAATTGAAATGTTAATTACTTATGTCTCAGTGACATTAATATTATTTTAAATTATCACCATCATCATCTACTAGGACATCATTCCTGTAATAATTTATTATACTGGTGTGATTAACCCCTTCATTCCCGATCATTAATTAAATTGATATAAGATTAATATTAAAATACATTAAAAATACTTAAAACTGAAAAAAAATGAAAGAAATGCGTTAATTTTGAAGAAAAAGCTTCAAATTTTATTTTCCTTTGTTTCCCCTTTCTGTGAAATTTAACACTGATGAGTCATTGTTTACACAGCTGGGTGACCTTGAACACAGCTGGAGTCCCATTTCCCGGGACATTCCCATGTACTCCGCGGGAGGTCAAGGGTTTAAAGTAGGGTGAATATGACCGACACGTAAATTCTTAAATATTTTTAAAAAATTAAAAATTTTATTGCGATTTTCGACCCCCCCTAATTAATTAATTTTATATTTAAAAAAATATATTAATTAAAAAAATTAAAAAACCATTGGAGGTCGTTTTTGACATCAGAAACTAACTTTAAATAACTTTACCGAATGAAAATCCGTGCACTACAACTTAGGAACCATGAAATAAATTTGATAAAAAACTCCCATTAAAAAACAACTGAGCCTTAATCGAGCCTTATTAAAGGCTAATTAAAATCGCAATAAAAATTTTTTCGCGCGGGCAAAAAATTTTGAAAAAATTTGGGGACCTAAAAAACATTCCAAAAATTCAAAAAAAAAAATTTCAAAATTGGCCTTAAAGACCACGTTTTTCGTAAGGCTATGCAGGCTTGACATATATATACGTCAATGGGAACAAAGGAGTTAAAAGAATTGAAATGAATAATGTTTAAGTTCAGTTTACATTGTCATACAAACCACTTTGTGAACCCTAACTGAAAATAAATATTGTTTTGTTAATACTACATAACACAAACTAAATTATGGCATGATTGGTTAAAATGATTTTGAACATTACTTTTGAGAAGTTGGTGGGTCAAACACTTGCTGAAAGAAGATGAACTGGCAGTTCCTCTCCACTTGGTACTGATTCATATGCCAATGGGAACCTAGTTTTAACTTTATGCTTAAGTTTTAAAGTATTGATTAAGATGTAATGTGTATTTTTAGCCATATGGGAGATTGATAACACAAAAAGATTTCTTAACAATGTTCTTTTACACAAAGATAATGATAACTAACTGAAACTTTGATTATAGTTAGCAGAGTTTTATAAGTATATTTTAACTTGATATACTTTCATACTGTGATAATTCTGATAACAATGTCTGTGATTAGATCAAGTGGATTCTACTGTAAAAGTCATTTTTTTAAAGACAATAACTACTTTAAAATTTTTTTTAAAGATCTCACTTTTATGCAAATTATTAATATTGTTTATTTAAGAAATTAGTATACAAATTAAAATATATATGTATACAGATAAAATATCAATTTACATTGATATTTTATCTGTATACATATATATTTTAATAACATATTCTAGTACAGATTTTGTATTTTAATCATAAGTTTGAATTATCAGAAACTATGGTATTAAATTTTTAAAATTTTGAATTTTTCATTTCTAACAGAGTAAACCTTCAAAGTTTCAACAGTTTCAACTTCTGACAGCAAAAAATATTATGAGACCTCAGATCAAGTTTGCGAGAAAAGTCGACAATTCGAACACTTGTTTCGTTCCCATTATAAAAGAAAAACCCAATTCGATAAAGCCACTTTCCATCTTATATGAAAAAGTTGGGGAAGAAGAATCGTAAGTTTATGTATTCTTTTGTAATTATGTATTAATTTATATGAGCCCATACTAATTTTAGATTTTTATTATAAATGTTCAATCTTTTATACCTACTTCAGAATTTAATATAGTGTAGATTTGTACTTATTTCTTAATTGTTAAGTGTAGTTTTCATACAGAAAGGAAATAGCTTTTAAAATCAAAACTATTTAACAGTACATGAATATCAATTCGGTTAAGTTTAACTTTCATTCTAGAGTAGAAAGCTGTAGAGCACATTACATAAATGTCTGAATTGTCTGTCTGTTGTTTTATCCAGATACATAACAGAAATAATTAATATATATTGTAAAGTCTTTGTAAATCCGCACTTAAAATGTAAATTTTNTTGAAGAAAAGGATGGATGAGCACAAATACTCAGTGAATAGAAGCATTGATAGTATGGTCCTCACAGCATTTGCAAAGCAGCAGGACATCACAGTTATATTCATAAAAAAACTGTTATTTTTATGAATATATATTAAATAAATTTAAAACTTTTTAGATATTTAAAAAATATTCTTGTTTATTATACACATGTTTTTTACAACTGATCAAAGTAAAATGTTACATTTTATCTGATTTTGCACTTGGAAACATTGTTTATTACCAAAATTTCATCAGACAAATGCAAGATAAATCAAGAAACCGAACCGAATTGTTACTAAAATTACTGTATTTTCTTTGGAAATATTTGGGAAAAGAATTTTTTATGACAAAAAAGACTTACATTTATTTTCAATAAACTGGTGCAGCAGACAAGATTTTCCTGTTCCTGCACTTCCTATTACCAAAAACTTAAAAAGAAAATCTATAAAAGAAATAAAACAGTAATTTATTACTTGAAATTTTTTATAAATGTTTAGATAAATCATTTATTGTAAACAACACTAAGAATACATGATAAACTATATATTTTAAAAAATATATAATAAATAAAATTGTTATATATTCTGTATATTTAAAAAAGCAAGTTTCCTATAATAAAATTAAAGAAAAATCCTCATATTTCTCAATTCTCAATATTAAAATCTTGTAAAAATTAATAATGATTCACTGAACAGAATCCTTTTATTGCTGCTATTATATAAATATATGTACAGTGGATAGATTATTTACATGTCTATATCCATACATTGTTTTTCGTTCGTAACAAAACATTCCTATTCCTTTCAATAATGAAATATTTAATTTATATGTATACATGTATAAGGTGTCTAAAAAATTACTGTGCAGTGGAAAAAGTTTATGTGAAATTTTAAAAATAAACAAACACCTTTTGCTAGTCCAGCACAACGTTTAATACATTAAAAACGTTTTTGACTGATTTAAGCAATCTTCTTCAGTTCAGATTCCATCTATATAACGAACAAAGTATTCGAATAATACAAAAATTCAAAGCGCAGATGCACAAGTTAATGGTAAAGAGCATGTCTGTTCTCAAAAATGAAAAGTATAAACCAAATAATTAAAAATAAACGAAAAGTATACATCAAGTAAATATTATAAAACCAATTAATAATGCCATCTATGTGGTTGCAACTGTTAATCCATGTTATCATAAAAGGACTTCCAGGCTGCTGATAAACCGTCAGCATCCCTGTGATTGATGCACTGTGCAGTCATTTGTGCTTTGTGTATCTCTAGTTTTTTCCAGGTGTCTCACTGTTTGTGTGGATCTTGTAGGTTTAATAATTGCCGCTTGATTCCAGTATACTGTGATGTCCTGCTTCTTTGCAAATGCTGTGAGGACCATACTATCAATGCTTCTATTCACTGAGTATTTGTGCTCATCCATCCTTTTCTTCAAGTTTTACATCGTTGCCCCTATATATATTAGGTTGGAGTTAAATCTATGGTATTTTATAGGAATAGAGTATATCCCTGTTATGCTATTACGCTCGTATTTTCTCTTATCGTTCCTTCAAAGCTTGCACACAGTAGGATTACGCCTATAAATTATTTTTATATTCCTATTTCTGGCAACTTGTTTAATGATTTTATTTAGAAATGGATAGTAATTCCCTTTGTTCAGCCCCTCGCTGCTATCTGTTTTGTTTCTGCATCTTTGTTATAAGTGTATCGATTACCCTTCTTCTGTATCCTTTTTGCACGTTCTTAACGGAATTTCCGGACGCCTGTTTGATTTTAAATATTTTGTTCCTTTGGAATATTCTGCACGTTTGTCTCGTTAAAATTTTATTCTTTTCACCTGAAGACGACGATTATACATTCGTCGAAAGTGCTTGTGTTAATACTAAAGAAACTTTATTAACGCTGAACTCAGTGAATTTGTATCCATAAGTTATACGAACATTGGCGTGAGTTTTTAAATTTATTTTCTGTATCCTTGTTGCACCACTGTGCTCCATATATAATCCAATTCTTTATATGTAAAAAGAGCTTACACACATGCTGGTGCAATGTGTGTAAGCTCTTTTTATCCATAATTGAAAAGCTGCCAATTTGATGTGTTCTGGATCTGATGAATTCTTAGGGATGATAACTGGCTGATAAACCGGATTACGGTATATATTCGTTCTGATCTCACTCTCTCTGGATGTTATTGTTAAATCTAACACTATTCTCACTTTCTTGGTCTAGCTCCACTGTTAATCCATAAGGATTATTGTTGATTAAGCTTATAAAGCAGAGTATGTTTTATAAGCTTTTATTATTTATAGGCTTAATCCTACTGTGTACAGGCTTTTAAGAAACGATAAGAGAAAATATAAGCGTAATAGCATGATAGGGATATATTCTATTCCTATAAAATACCATAGATTTAACTCCAACCTAATATATATAGGGGCAATGATGTAAAACTTGAAGAAAAGGATGGATGAGCACAAATACTCAGTGAATAGAAGCATTGATAGTATGGTCCTCACAGCATTTGCAAAGCAGCAGGACATCACAGTATACTGGAATCAAGCGGCAATTATTAAACCTACAAGATCCATGCAAGCAGTGAGACACCTGGAAAAACTAGAGATACACAAAGCGCAAATGACTGCACACTGCATCAATCACAGGGATGCTGATGGTTTATCAGCAGCCTGGAAGTCCTTTTATGATAACATGGATTAACAGTTGCAACCACATAGATGGCATTATTAATTGGTTTTATAATATTTACATTGTTGGTTTTATAATATTCACAAGTACATTGTTGGAGACTCCAACAATGTACTTGTGAACAGTTATTATCAAAGTGGTTTATAGTGTGCAAAGAGCAGTTAAATAGTTACCAGTGGAGTGTTTTTATTGTGTACAATTAATAAAAAAGACAGTTCATGGACTATCATAGAAAAATACATACATACTGAAGAGGGACCTTTTTTAGAAAAGGACCGAAATGCATCTATAGTAATAGAATAAAGTGAAATCATTGGCTAAAGCTGTGTGATAGTCTACCGCCAATATTAAAATTTACATTTTAAGTGCGGATTTNTTGAGTATAATTGTTAGATCTAATATAGAGTAAAATTTATTACAGCAAGACATAAATAAAAATAATTTAGTGCGCTCAAGATAAAAGTGCTAAAGGGATGTATAAATAAAACTGTGTACTCAAATGGTATTGTAATACTAAAATATTTATTGTTATGTTAAATATTTACTTGCTGAAAAAGTTTATGTAAACTTTTGTATTTTATAGTACTGAAGAGGGACCTTTTTTAGAAAAGGACCGAAATGCATCTATAGTAATAGAATAAAGTGAAATCATTGGCTAAAGCTGTGTGATAGTCTACCGCCAATATTAAAATTTACATTTTAAGTGCGGATTTACAAAGACTTTACAATATATATATAACAGCAGTCATAAGAAATTTAATTGAAATAATTAAGCTTTATTTAGATACTGTAAAGTAAGTGTTGATGAAATGATAATTATATACCGCATTTATTTGGTAAAATTGTTCTGTATGAAGAATTTGGACCCCTCACTTCCTGTGAAGCTTTCGTGAAATGCATGACAGACTTAATAAAGTGCACAGCATGACTCCAATCATGTATCAGAAGTAGTCAGTATGGTGGCATTTGTCATGTTTTATGAGCATTTAGTCGTCTCTGTTAAAGTGGATGGAAACAGTTAATTTTTAGCATTGTTTTTAGAAATAGCTTTGGATTTTTTCATTTTTAAATTTCACTCTACTTTTATGGTCTTCCAAGATTCGAGATAGGGTGATTTCAGGGGTATTTCATGCACAGGATTACATGTAGACCATTAGTTCCTTGGACAATTTTACTTCTACAGGCATGGTCTACAGCTCTGATAAGGTCCTACTTCCTCATTCAGACCTGCATTTGTACCATTTATTTTCTTATGTACTGTTTGAAATTTTTATTTTTTGTATCAAAATTGTTTAACATTTTTCTTTTTGAAAATCTTCATTTGCACATGAAAGAGAGAAATATTTTATTAATAACAAGGACATAAGCACTTTTTATTTGAAAGCAATATGACAAAAGCCCTCTCAATGAAAGTGATTATGATTAATTCATCTAATCCAACATCAAACTAATGAATTTGTTTGCTTTATTTTTGGTTTTAAACTATTAGAATATAATAATATTATTTGGAAGAGTTTTCAATGACCTGGAACCATTAAATGATATCATATCCATGAAATAATTTTTTTTAATGTTAGTGTAGGAGATATGAAATTATGTAGATACTCTATTATTTATCTTAGTTATATTATTACTTAATTACACTTTACAATACATTCTAAAATGTACTAAAATATTTCTATTCTGATAAGAATTACCAGGGATATATATTCTTATCAAAAATTTCTCCATTGATAGCATGTCAGTAGAACACAAATGGGAATTATTTGCAGTGTTTGGTTTGGAAATCAGTTGAATGTGGATATTAAAAAAATTTTTGAATATTTTTGATGTAAATTAAAACTATATTTGTAATAACAATATGTTTTGAATAAAATAATAAAATTCCAGTACTGTATATATATTTGATGATATGAAATGTATAGATATAATTCTACAACAGCATTGGGTACATTCCAGTATGCATCAAACAGCATACTTGTGAACTACGACATACTAAAATTTGTTTTGATATTCACTAGCAAGTTTGTGACTGATGCACATTGCACTCATCAGGCTATGGTACGGTGCATTCTGATGAAGCAATACAGCTGCTTCTATGATTATATTATTTAAACCATTTTTGCTATTCATCTGTATTAACCCAAAGTTATTTTGACAAAATATGTCTGCAAATGTCATTATAGTCTTTGCTTCCCCATATTATTAGATGTTCCAGTAAAAGCTTATTAAAGTGTTTATCAGTGCATTGGTTCTGGCTGAGTGTGATTCGTACTAGAAAGTAACCATTATTTTTATTTTTGTAAATATACAAATACTTTATAATAGAAATATAGAACAAAATATAGGAATATTTTATATATTGTCTTTAGTTGCATAATTGATATCTTTGCACATCCTTTTTGTGATGGAAAAGAGTGTGAAAAATTATCTTATCTGGGTATAGTGATCATATAATAAGTACTGTTCACAAGGGATGATTTAGGTTAAGACCAACAATAATTGCCTGGGCGAAGCCCAGACTACTGGGGGTAATAGTTGCACTTTCCTGTCCGATTTTTTTAAAAATTCCCACATTAGATTTTGATGATTTTGGTGTCAAAATGCTTAGTAGAACTCTGGCATGTGAATAATTACTTTTTGAAAAATATAATTAACTCTGAAAAAAGATATTCAAAAAAACAAGTGTTGACTTTTGTCTCTTTGATGTTTAATAACAAAAAAGTATTTTGACATTTTTGGGTGTTGTGTTTTGGAATATAAAGTCACACAGTTGCTTGATATTTTTCCAGAGTTTGGTGAATTTTGGTCAAATTATGGAAAAGTTATCCGAGTTCTAAGAAAAAGGGACCAGATTTATGTCCCTCATTCTCATTAGATGGTGCCACATTACCCAACTCTCTGATTGTCTCTACTGTAACTGCATGTTCAGGTCTGTATTGATTTAAAGGAAATGTTATTTCTTTTTGTCAACATGTCAGCAGTTACGTTCAACTCCTTCCTCTCATTCCATTGGAAATTTTCAACTTTTATGTAACTATTTCAAATATATATTTTTAGTCGTGTCAGACAACTCATTGATGTTATGTTTCAGGTGCAATTCCTTCAGTCCAGATTGGACAAAATTCAAATGTGAAGATTTCAGGATTAAGTAGAAACAACAAGTTTTTAATTTTTATAAGTTTTGCCAATTTAGAATAAATTTGCTTCCTGGACAAATGCTTTTTTTTTTTTTCATATTTATTTCCCACCTGATAGCGAACTACTTCTTAACCTGTCCTTCGTTGATCCCGAAAATATTCAGGTTGACCTCATTGACCTGCGTGGGTGATCCCAAATATTTCCGTGTTTACATTGAAATGTTTTTGATACTAGATGTCGCTTCATGTCACAATTTTTATATTAAAACGAGCTTTTAAAATAAAATTTTTTTCATTTTTATATTATTCAATATAAATATATATATATATTGTTTGTGAAACATAAAAAAATAATTTTTTATGATACAGTTAACACGATTATTATTTTAAAAAAAAAATATGCTTAACATCGATGAAAATTCAACATGGTGTCACAGGCAACAAATAAAAATTTCAACATTGAATAGGTTAAGAAGGTGAAGCTGATGTGCTTAAACAGGGCCATTTGTTTGTCCAGGAATCAAGTTTATTCTAAATTGGCAAAACTTATAGAAATTGAAATCTCAAATGCAGCTTCTTTTAACCAGCAACTTCAATTTAACCAAAACTTTTTTGCTTAAATGCAAACTGATTTTATTTTATTATTCCTTTATTTCTTATTTTTTTGTTTAGTTTACTTTATTTATTTACTTTACTTTAGTGTAATTTAATTTCTTTATTACACTTTTATTTTTATCTGAACTTTTCATCATTTTTTTTTCCTCAACAATAAATCACTTATAATCTTTCATTTATGACATATTATTGCTCAGACTGATTGCCCAGGCTAATTACATCAATAAACATTATCTCGAGTTTCTCAGTGTTACCTATCTAGTTATCCTGCTAATTGACTTGCGTTGTAACTATTGATTTTCTGTTTGACTGATGTGAGATTTTTAACCTATCCTTTTTTACAGATTGAATTTCACAAAATTAAATTATTTTAAGTTTTTCGATTTAATGGCCAATCCAAATTTTGGTAGTAAGTCCAGGAAATAAGATGACACATTAACATTATCCAGTGGGAAAATCTCAAAAAGATAGATGATGATGTATGGAAGGATATTAGGCCTAAGTAAGAGACAGAATTAAAGAATAAAATAAGGTGTTATGTTAATTACTAATTTTGGATCCTTGCAATAGAAACATTGAATCACAATTTTGATTCCTTTTTTGCAGAGGAAATTATCAAACTCTCAATCCCCGACATCCGTAAGGTTACAAATGGCACAGCATACCTATGTTGAAGTGGGAACGGGCTCTCTTGCCAATTATATATTCATATATTGTAATTAATAACAAAGCAGATGTGCTATTTTAGCAATTTTAAATTGCACCATTGAACTTCTTTTGAAAAGCTATGTCAATTTGATCCCCTTGAGCCATGTACACAATTTGCCTTCAATTTCTATAGCAGACAAACAGAGACACACATTCAGCTATATATATACAGTAAGACCATGCTTAATGCAGATGTGTTCCTAGATGACAAAACACTAAACGAAACAGCGTTAAACAAAGTCATTTTAACATAGAATAAATAGGGAAAGGGGAACAGGCAACCAAAAATAAACAAATTTTACCTTAATTTTAAGTTATATAATTTTGCAAATCAATATAAAAATATGTTAAATAACACATAAACAAATGCACACAGAAATGTAAAGTTGATTTTTTGTGACAAAGGTTTCGACTTTTCTGAAATTCTGTGTGTTTTTGCAATAGTCGTGAAGTTTCATTTGTCACTTTTTCTTTCCTTAAACAAATGTCAGTAGCAGAAGATTGCATCCAAAATGCCTCGTTTTGCTTTTGCACTCCTTTCAAAATCTGGATCATTCGCTATAATTTGATCAACAATTTTGGTTATCGTTACCAAAGTTTTACTAAGCACAACCACTGAACCAATTTACGGTGTGGAACGATCGGCTAATCATAAAAAAACAAATGTTTTCGAACCCCTTCTGGGATCTTCATCAGGTTTTAGCTCGTAAATTCAATTGACGTATGTTGTTCAAATAACTTCGTTCCTGTGATCGAATAGTTCTTTTAAAATTATATGTCGCGCATGCCGTTCGATCGAGAACTATTCGATCGCAGGAACAAAGTTATTTGAACAACATTCGTTAATCGAATTTACGAGCTAAAACCTGATGAAGAGCCCAGAAGGGGTTCGAAAACGTTTGTTTTTTATGATTAGTGGATTGTTTCACACCGTAAATTGGTTCAGTGGTTGTGTTTGATATATAGGTGTGGTGAGTAGTGAGTTTTTTACTAAGGAAATCTGTAGAGAAATTTTTTGGGTTCTTCGTTTTCAGAATCACTATTTCCAGTTCTACATGAATTCCTTGTTCTGCCAGTTCTTGAAAGTCATCGTTGGTAATACTCTCACCAGAAACCTGCGGTAACTCCTCAATATCCTGCTCGTCTACATCTCCTAGTCCTGATGTATCAGCGATAAGCTTTTCTCGTTGAGAATTCTTTAATACCTTTAGCCATAACTTAACTTCTTCCACACTTCTTCGTGCATTTATTGGTTAATTCTTGCTAAGCAAAGCCAATATTGCCTATGGCATCCATGATGTTATATTTTTTCTTAAATTGCGCCAAATAAACATAGATTTAAAGAAAGTACACCTTTTTGCCGCCTTTTTCTGATTGGTTCGTGTTCATAAATAATCTTATTATATACGAATCAATGAAATGCCACGATAATTTAAATTGATGTAAATTTTGAGCTTTTTTTAGGCTTCGAGCAGACCGTGTTATAACGAATCAGCATTAAGCAGGGTCTTACTATATATAAGAACTGTGTTAGTTTTGTTTAACTCTGTAATTTCTTAAAATGTTTTATTTCTATGTACCTGGTGACGAAATTGTTTTTGGCCTTTCAGGTCACAATTTGTATAGCAAAAC
Source organism: Centruroides sculpturatus (assembly GCF_000671375.1). NCBI lineage: Eukaryota > Metazoa > Arthropoda > Arachnida > Scorpiones > Buthidae > Centruroides > Centruroides sculpturatus. Next base: position 174,320 of record NW_019384434.1, read on the forward strand.
AAGTCAAACAACTCTTCTTTTGGCAAATTTCATGTTTAAAGAGTTAATGATAATTAATAAATTAAATGTTGATTAGCCAGTGATATTGTTTGGCAAAAAGCAGATAAAACAATCCTTGGATACTGAACATTTTCAACGTATCTTTGAAGCATGACAATTATAAGTCATATTTAGAACTGCTTCTCTAATGTAACACTTTTCCTTTTTTTTTATTTGCAGTAATAAAAACATAATATAATATTGTATAAAACATTAAAACACGAGGCTGTTAAAATGTAAAATTCTGGCCAGTGCTATCAAGTTCTGTTTTAGATAGATTTTTATTACATATACAGGGTCTTCCACAAGAATTTAACCCAGTTTAAATACCTGAGAATATTGTAATGTGCATTAAAACATTGGATAACTGTCTAAATTTCACATTTGTTTATCGTATTTTCTCAATACAAGCACTTCATGTCATACTGTACAAATTAACTGATACTCAAAGTTTTCCTGCATTCTCTACAGCATATCCGTTGTCACTCCTCCACGGCAGCCACAATTTTACAGTCCCTGCAAATTGCTCGTGTTGCATAATGACAGGTGATTCCGATTGGGAATTGAACAACAAAAATGCCTTCTCTGTCATGGAGTTGCCATTTTCGTTTTCAACCTTATTAGTACCTACTGTAGAGATAGTAGACAATGAGACCTTTGAATGTAGATGGGAGGTGAAACTCAGATGGATACTCTATTGATTTGATGTACATTGCATACTTCTCAGATAGTAATTAACATACTTACAGTAATTTAAATTGATAGCATTTATTTTGGAAGACTCTCTGTATGGAAGTAATAAAATATATAAGAAAATATTAAATATATTATTACAGAAATAAAGATGTTATGTTTCAATAAATATTTTTATTAATAAAAGTGTAAAAACAAATTAGTTATTAATTTATTTATGATATGCTTCAAATAATTAAAGTAAAAGTTTCTGGTTTTTTTCCAGATATAGTCATCCATATGAAGTAGAAATTGAACACTTTCAACCGTCAGAAGATCGATTGACACTTGTCAAACCCCAGGTTTGAAATTTTTCAAATAATTTTTAATTGCAATAGATGTTTTACTATCTAAAAATTTATATTAATTATTTTGTCATATTTTTTAGCTTCCACTTTCATTAGAAGAAACTCCTTTTGAATATGTTGATACAGTTAAAAAATTTGAAGATTTATGTAAAGAATTAAATGCAGAAAAAGAATTTGCTGTGGATTTAGAAGTAAGTATAGTGAATAGCAAATTGACAGGTTGTTAATATTTTATATATAACAGCAGATGATGAAACAAAAGTAGAAAGTACTGCAAGGAATCTGGCAGGCTTTACAATGCCATGAATTGGCGGTGCAACAGACAAGACCAACTCAGAGTGCTGTTAAATCTGACTTGTAACAACAGGAAACTCCTTTTAACTGTTGTCAAATTTTACAATTTTTAACTGTGCAGATAACTGCAACTGCAATGGCTAAGAGTTTCACACTCAAGAAAGCCACAATGTGGTTACAAATTGACTTATAAAATTCTAGTAATGGTCAAGAGTGTAGGTTATTGTGAGAAGCCTGGGGTACAGAGTAATACTCTAAACCCTTTGATCGGCATCAGGTTGGTAAAGCTTGCTCAATTGTCGCTGGATGGCTGGGATTCGAGCAACGAGGGGGTGGATATGCCAATATGAGTCTGCAATACACAAGTAAGAGTTACCATTGTAAAAATCAACAAATTTAATATAAACTAAATGAATACAAACTTGCAACAAGATTCTAGGATATTGCATTTCTGCTTATTGGCTAACAGACCGAGAGAGAGTTTACATAAATCGGGTAATTATTATACCTCTTTATGGTAGTGCTGATTGTTTCTGCAGCAAATTATTCATGGAGGCCTGGGACAACACTTCTACAATTCACAAAGTTAAAGATGTTCCTTAGGGGCTGATTGCATTTGAGTTAGTGGTCACCCATCTAAGGGGAAAGCCACCTTGTGTATGGCGAGACGAGCCAAGACTATCTATGGCTTCTGGGGATATCTGCACCAAAGGTCGGGTATGCGGCCATTATATCCCTCTCAAGTGTGGGAATTTGGTGTTCTGACTTATTATTTTGGAGTGACAACACTTTTGAATGTGTCCCCTACGGGCTGAGTAGGGCAGTGAGAATTGAACAAAATCGACTAGTAGATTTAGTATTTCTTTTGATTGTTCTGATTGTTTTCTTTTGATTGTTCCCCATGGACTTGGTTAAATGTCAAAACAAAGTGTGAGAAAGTTGACATTGTTAAAACAACTGATTGTAAAAATAAATTAAAACAACTGATTGTTTTAATGTATTTTCAATACTTTCTCAAGTTGATGAGAGGGGGAAGGGACTTATGAGAATCCATGGGCCATTTTTCTCTAATTTTTAGTGAAAAGATATGTTTTAGAAACTTTCCCTTTTATCGTATGCTTCCCACAGAGTTAAAAATGGAAGAATATTGAATGTTAACTTAACTGTCAACAAGCTCTTTTCCCTTGCATCAACCTGCGAAAATAACGAAAATATGTTAAAACAATCTATTGTAGTAAAGTATGAGAAAATTGACACTTAACTTAGTCCATAGGGGAAATCTAAAAACAATCAAAGGAAATACTAAACCTTTGATATAATGGCCAGACATCCATTCATCAGAGACAATTGTTCTACAGGGAGCTAACTTTCTACTTTGTATTGTCTCCTCCAATGTGAGCAAGTTTCTATGGATTTATCTCTAACTTTGCAAAGGGAGTACATGGAATCCAAGCGCCTCTCCCCAGTTAATTAGCCTACAGGGTTACATCCCCTGCTGCACAGAGATGATATATGACTGATCTTGTGTATGCTCTCTCTCTCAGGCAGAAATAGTTATTGGTAGGCATAATGCTCACTTGATAGAAAAAATGCTCTCTAGTGATTTGTATTAGATTGAGAGAACTGTATTCCTTGCGTCTGGATTTATGTTTGTAACCTTTAGCTTTATTAAACTTGTTGAATTTTAAAATAGCTGCTCTTACTCGTGGATTGCTGGCACCTTATTGACGACCTCGCTAATCCTTTCCACTTGATTTATAGTCCTTCTATTTTGATACAGCCATCCAGTGACTTGAGCGAGTTTTACCAACCCATTGCCAATCAAAGGGATTTAGAGTTTGATGCTCTACCCCTGGCTTCTCACAGACTGGTTGTGTGTGGTAGTCGATTGTTGACAGTTAAATTAACATTTGATCATCTCCTGTTTTTAAATTCGTGGGAAATGGATGGGAATAAAGAAAAGTTTCTTTTTGTCACAAATTATAGAAAAACAGCCCCCAGATTCTCACATTATGATCACCATTGTATGACTAGAAAAATACACCAAACAAATTACCTTAAAAGCACCTCAAACACTACTTTTAGCAGATAGTTTCTTCAGCATATAATAATTTTCAGCTTCTTAAGTAGTCCTCTTCAGCTGTAAGAACAAGTTTGATTAAATTCAAAAGATAAAATAAATTTTATCAGGTAAAAGATAGTTGAGTTTCTATACATTGAAAAAATTTTTATTTTTAAAAAGCCAACAACCAATATCATTTAATTCAGATTCAAAATGCAAGGAAACATTTCAAACAATAAAAATTCAAGATTAATGTTAAATTTCATACACAACTGAAATATTTGTTCATAGTCTGTCCACATTTCTTATATAGCATATATGCTGAGAAAAGCTTGCAAAACATTAGGAAGGTGTGACTTGTCTTTATTATTAATTTAACGCACCCTCCATTTTGCTTGTTCATAACTTTTCAGTTTCATAAGTCTTAGATTTTGATCTATCAGAGATTATTCCTAACAACCTAGCTCTGTCCCAGCAATGTAACACACCAGGTTCACTGGCAAATCAGACCGAAGCAGTTGTGTGGTTTTCTCAATATTGTAAGTACGTTCTTTCACTTTAGATGTTAGAGATCTATGTTGACATCTAATGTAGGCCAGTTAGACATTAGATTCTTCAAATGTTTAGAAACTCAACCATCTCTCACCTGAAGAAATTTATTCAGTCTTTTAAATTTAATCAAACTTGTTCTTATCCCTGAAGAGGGCCACTTAATAGGCTGAAAGCTTCAGTGCATCTTGGAAAGTGAGCCACTCATGAAGAGATTTAACATTGAGAAACTTTTTATCACCCAAACAAGTTATATGATGAGTCGGTGACAACATTAACCTTCATTAACTAGTCCAGTAGAGGACATAGAGATGATATGCATTAATTTAATGGCAACAATTTATGTGTCTGTAGTATATGATTAGCATTTAATTTTTGTATTAGAAACTTTTAATAGTATCTCATAGTATGAAGTGTGCTATTAAGTATGCTTTGTAAATACATAAAGCACAGAGAAATAACTATTGTTTGAATATATTTATAGATATAATTGTTAATTAAAGATTTTATGAATTTAAACTTATAAATATGACTGATCTGTTGTTACTTTTTATTATATAGCATCATTCTTATCGAACATTCCAAGGAATCACTTGTCTAATGCAGATATCCACAAGGAAAAAGGATTATGTAGTTGATACTATAGAATTAAGAGATCATTTACATGCACTGAATGAATCGTTTACTAATCCAAAAATTTGTAAGGTAAGCAAATGAACTGATAATTTTAACTAAATTAAAATTATAAAGTAAGATATAGAATAACCAATAAACACAAGTAGGTATCAGGAAGCAGTATTAAGAAGAGCATAGGCACTTCTTAGATAAAACTGCATTAATATCATTAACCATACTTATATTCTTTGTAAAAGTATGCTACTAGGTGTCTGAAAAATTTATTTATTTATTATACACATTAAGAAAATGTTTGTGGACAGTTGATTTTCATCCCCCTTTTAACAATTATACACTACCACGTTAAAAACTACACAAACAATTCAACAGTAATTAAGATGACACAAACGGAAATGTCCAGAGACAGTTTCCATTTGATTTCCACCCTCTGATAACAATTAACCACATGATACAATAAAATAACAAAATACAATAAAACAATATAAGATGAAATGTAAAAATAAAAATATTTACAATAACAGATATAATACGCAAAAATATTGCCTAAAATAAGAACAATATAAATCAACTCAACACCTCTAATTTTAGAGTGGCTATCTTTTATTCACAGTTTTTATATTGAATATTTAAACTTCACATAAAATATATATACATAGGCTGAACACATTTTGATACTGCAAAAATGTTTTTATACAAAATATTTTTTTAAAGCTAAAACATTGTAATGTCAAGCAAATTCACTTTGTTTGATGGTGTGCATAAATATACTGATCAAGCAAAACATTTTTCTACAAAATATCTTGTTAGTCATTTTTGACATGCACAGATTAATTGTTCAGGGGAAATTGGGATGTCTAGTTCTTTGACTGGAGATGATCAAGTGATCAGCTGTTGTAATTTCAACACTGTATCTCATAGTATCACAATGTCTTCCAACTATAAAGAATTGTTCACACTTCTGGCAATGGATGTAATTTGTCAGGAATTAATTTAAACCAGGACTGATTTAAACTTTACTTCCATTAAACAAAATAACAAACACTATGTGGTATATAAAGTGTGTCATTTCAAAGTGCACCTATCTATTTTCGCTTTATATATATATATATATATATATAAAGCAAAATGTTCATTGACAACTGTAACCATCCCTTTACAAAAAAGTGCTATAGAAAACTTGACTCTGCCTAGATGAATTATAACCAAATCAATCAAGACCGATAATTACTTTATCCACACTCTTTCTGAAATATTATGTTTCACTTGCTTTGATTTAAATTAAAATTAATTAATTTAATCAATTTTAATAAACACAATAAATTAATTAATATATTAATTATATATAGATAATATTACATTTAGGCATTTTTATGTAAGAAATACAGCTAAAAAGGCTAAAAAAACTGTTTTGGAGGTCCAGAATGGATTAATCAATATTATACTGTTTCTTATGAGAAAATTTGTTTCAGTTTGAGAACAGATCAGTTTTTGAACAATTTTTAGGAATGTGTTAGGTTTGAAAACTGAGGTTTGACTAACCTGGTCTCCAGAAAATACCAATGAACTGGAAGACTTTGCACACTGCCAAGACATCAAACTATATGTGGTGAGCAATATTGTCTTTCTGGATTGTTGGACCTTACTTTTTTGAAGACAGAGACAAAAATGCAAACACTGTTACATCAGCCCACTATGTACACATAATCAAGATGTTTTTGATGCAAGAGTTAACCAGATTTCCTAATGTTAATTGATCAGACATGGTTCCAACAAGATGGGTCAACTGCTCACACAATCAGAATATCCACGATTGCTCTAAGACACTTGTTTCCTGGTCATATCATCTCTAAGAATGGTGACATTTCTTGGCCCACGAGATCACCTGATTTGTCACCATGTCATTTTTTCTTGTGGGGATATTTGAAGAGCAAGATGTACATTAACCCCACTACATAATATTGCCAAACTCAAGTGAAGAATTAGTGAAGAAATAGCCAGAATCCCATTGGAAATGTTGCAGTCTGTAATAGTTGATACGTGTTCAAAAATAAAGGAATATCTGCTCAGAGATGGAGGTCATCTTAAAAGATGTCATTTTCAAAAAATAAAATGCTTCTTTATAACATTTAAGCTGATACATTTGTAATTTCTTAAATAAATCATTTCACTAAGTTATTAAGTTTTTATAATCTCTTGTTTCTTTGCCCCATCCTGTATATAGACAAGCATGACTTACCATATCTTTGCATGAATTACACTATTTACCACAGCAATTCTACTGATTCTGAAAATATTTAGTCTGTAGCAATTCAAAATTTTTGAAACTATTTTATATAACTATTTTGATTTATTAGAACTGGTCACTATCATTTTTTATTTTTTAGATTTAATATAATTGTAGTTTTTAAACTATTGTATTGTATAGGTCCATGGTATATAAAAAAAATTAAAATAGCAAAATATCAATAACAGATCCATATGAAAGGCTGTATTGTCAGGGAATAAATGATAAATTAAATTTGCAAGTTTAAGGTTATATGTGTACACACACATGCATGCACACACACACGCAATGTAAATAATGTTAAAATAAGTTTTAAATGTGTGCATATGGTACTTTATAGCTTTTAGTTATACATTTAAGAGGAGTGAGAATCAAATAAAATCTGTGCCTGAAATGCATTTGTACTTTATTTAAAGTGTCCTAGAATGAAGTGGGGTCTATATACAGTAGTTAGATAAATAAAAAATATGTCTAAGTTCAAATAAGTTACCAATTCCCTGAAAATACAGAATTAAAATATTTTTAAATTTCAGTCAACTGACTACTGATCAAAGTACAGTAGACCCCTATAACGCGAGTTCATATAATGCGGATTCGTATATCGAGGTGAAAAAATTGCGACTGTATTCGTATAAAGATGCTAAAAGAGACTCGTAAAATGCGGTAAAACGTCATCGCCGACTCATGTTGCGACAGGATTGGTCGAATCTGGACCAACAGTGGATGAGCAGTCGAACCACTTACATGCTACGGAGAGTTTAGGCGAGTAAGTTGAGTTTACTATCGTCTGTACAGTATATAAATTAGGTACTGTAAGTCTAATAAGTACTGTAATTTCATACATTTCTTGTGAAAAAACATTTCTTATTCAATAGCATTAAAAAATTATTTCTATTAATGATGTCTCCATTTCGCAGAAAAATAACTTATCAGAAAATGCAGCCGCCGTTTGGTGTGCTGCTCTGCGATGAAAACAAGCTTAAGCAATGGCGTGGTTGAATGGTCCACACTCGGTAAGTAATCCTACAATTTTTTGTTTATAGCATAGTTTATACAAATTATTCCCAAAATATTATGTGTGTTTTGAAAATGTTGAGTCAAATTAGTCTAGAATCGATTAATTTTATGGAAGAAAACCTTTTAAACAGCCATAGTCCGTAAACTGCACACGTGTCAGGCTGTGATTGGCTCATGTATTTAAGGATTCCTGCAACACGAAATTCTTATAAAGTGGAACGTATCTACCGTGTTATAGGGGGGATCGACTGTATATAATATACAATCTAATCATTTTCTGCTTCATCAGCCAGATGGCTGAAGTGCTTAGTGTCAACTTACTGCTCTGGGAGGACACAGGATTAAATCTAAGCAATTGAAAAGCTCCAGAAATTTTTGGGGTGGTCTTTCCCAGATATGTCAAGCTCTGTCCCTCACTACCTGCCATCCCCAATGTGGACTTGGCCAAACCTATGATGGATGATGTTATTTTTATTTTTAACTCTTTGTCCTGTGCAAACTAGGAGGGCATATAGAGCAGAAAGAGTAACAGAAAATAATTTTCTGCTTTCATTTCAAACAATAAAATACAATTCATATTTAAAATATAATATAAAAATTAATCTTTACCAAACATGGAAGGAGCCTTAACACGAAATCCTTTATTGAAAGTGTTGGAATATACCACAGTTACATCATAAATTGCATCCAAATTACTTCGAAGACCATCTAATGCCATCTGCAAGCCACGTATTCTAGGAGTTAATAAATGAGAATATGGACATAGACCTAGGAAATAATAAGTATTTTTTAAACAGGAAAATTAAATTAATTTTTTTAAATGTATTCTTAATTTTAATTTACCTTGTTCCTCTGCAAACTGTCTGCTTTTATTAAGAATTTCCACAGATGCAGGATTGAAACGAGTTCCTTCAGGAAATATAACTAACCAAGACTATAAATATTTATATAATTAATTATTTTTATTCACTTTTATGCTGCTTTTAAGACTATTAAATATTAAAATTAAAATACCAGCAATTAACGTTATGTTATTCATTTTTATGGCACAAAACTCATTCAATATAAAGGATTAATATAGAGTATAATCAATGGCATGTTATACCATAAGCAAAAAAGATGTTTGCCTAGGGCCCCCAATTCTGAGGGAACTCTCAAATAAATTTAAATTGATCTGAAGTCCCTGCATCAAAGTCAAAGAATGGTGTTTTTTGACCTTCTAAGGCTTAATTTTTTTAAAATACAGAATGTGTAATGAAATAGGCTCCAAAGTTTATTTTTTCTAAGGCCCTGAGATCCATAACACACCATTGAGTATAATTCTGCATACAATATAAAATTTATAGAATATATACAAATAAACAGAAAATTAACAAAAAAAAAAAATGTATTGGATGCTATCTAAATATTATTATAATTTTATTTTTATATTGCTTACAAATATATTTTTACAAATAAATTTATAAAGTAAAATACTATAATAAACTATTGGGTTGATACATAAGTTCATGCCATGTCAATTCTCCATTTTTCTCTTAGAAGAATTGTCAGTGTTGATGCAGCAATATATCATTTCATAATGTTATGTTCCTGTTATACATATTTGTTGTTATTGGATTCATTAAATTACAGATTTGTCTTTTACAGCTCACAAAGAATAAAGTGTCAAGTTGAGAAAAAACACTTTCAACACCTGCTTCTGTATGAGTTCAACAAAGGTATCTCCAACACTGATGCTGCCAAAAACATTTGTGCTGTATTCAGGGAAAATGTTAGGCACAGAGGCCTGAAAGTGGTTTCCTGTTTCAGAGAGAGAACTTTTTACTTCAATGACAGCATTTATAGCAGTTGCTTCTCAAACTTTGATGAAAACAGTCTGAACACAGTATTCCAAGAGAATCCCCACTAAACAAGAAAATTATCCACTGATATAAAATGTAACTGGGCAACAATAATTTAGCATCTGCAAGTTTATAGTTAAGCTGAAAGGTAAGCTGGTAGTAGGGATACCACTTAATTTCACTGATGCCAACAAAAACCAATTTTTTGCCATATGTGCCTCTTTGCTTTGACAATAATGCCATCCTTATGACCAGTGGCAACCCCTTCTTGTCTTGCATTGTCACAGGTGGTGAGAAATGGTTTTTAGGTTCTATAGGTTCTTTCTTCTCAACTTGACACTCCATTCTTTGTGACCTGTATGAAACAAACCAGCAATTTGATGAATCCAATTCATGTGTGTAACTGGAACATGATACTAAAAAAATGACTTATGCATCAATCCAATACTTCAAAAAACAAAGTAACTATTAAAAACAATACATATTTGAATAAAGTCTAATTATAAAATTTATTTACATGAATCCCTTCAATATGACATATGGAATGACTAATTCTATTACTTTCATAGTGATACACTAATAATCAAATTTTCATTTTCTCACAATTATTAAATTTTTGTTCAAGGTCTGATTTGATTCCTGAAATAATTTTTGATAATAAAAAGCTCAGATTAGATTAATTGTAAAAATTCCAAAATCATATTAGATTTTTATATTGAAATCAAGAATCATATATAAACCTTTTCTAACAATTGAGCTTTTGATTTATACCTTATAAATTTAAACAGAATTTAAATTCACAAGGCATTTGTGTGTCATAATCAAGTTTGAATGAACTACTCACAATGTTTGTGCATTAATCTCCAGCTATTTATAATGTAGGAGAGACTGGAGCTGTTCAGTACTCTTTTTTCCAAATAATTTTCTGAATTACATAATGACTTGAAAAATAAAAGTATAACAAAATTAGATATATCATTTTTTATTCTTTAAAAAATAATTATTTCAAAATTGTACTTTTTATTTAACAAAAAATATAATTGAAAATAGTNGTATCGTTAAAAATTATTTCTTTATTTTTTACAAACAAAATAAATATATTGAAAAATATAAAAACAAAAAAATATATACTTTAGAAGTTAATCTAGTATCAAAAATGTTTGATTCAGCACGACACACAGTCCTCAGAAAAACACGACACAAAAGTGCCAGTGCTGCCAGCTAAAACACACACATCAACAAAAAAAAATATTGGAGTAGCCAAAGATTGCAGCACCACAGCACTAGCGAAAATTTAAATTTGCCGACTGGAATTCTTTCGGATAAACGACGCTCTACTGTACTAAGTTGTTGCAATTGTTAATTAAACTTCAGTGCTAATTAATAATGGGGTATATATATTTGTTGGGTTGGGTAATTTAGTTTTATATATTTATTGGGTAAATATACCTTTAAACGTATTATTTTATTTAAAGCTAAAATTTAATAATATATATATTTATTGTTTAGATATGTTTTGCCCAATCATATGCTTTTCCAAATTGCCGAAGTGTTACCCAGGTACAATATTTAATGCTTTGTAACATCTATTTATAAAAGTTTATAATCATAGAGATAAAAAATTATTATTTTGTTAATAGAGAACAACAGGGTTTGATGGCATGCTGTCACCCAGTGCCGCCTTTACTCCGACAGTACTTGAACGAAGTTCATAAAATAATTCTGGAAGCTAGAGAGCTATCTTTAACACAGGTTTGAAAATTATATTTTGCTTGCATTAACAAATGATTTAATTCTTTACAACGTTTGACTATGTGATCAGTTAAGTTCAGTTTAATCCGAAAGGCAAAAAAGAAAAACTACATAAAAAAGTACCTTTATTAAAATATAATAAGGCTAATATGCTAAAGCAGCATTATAATTGCCCCACTCTTTATTCTTAAAATGATAAAAATTCCAAAGATTAATGCTAAATAAAATTATTTTCTTACATAGCCTGTATCTGAAATAACAAAGCTGTGAGGTTCTGGACAGGTCCAAACCCTCACTAAAATTCATATTTTTTTTTAAGAAAAAAAAAGCTAAAAATCATTTTCTTTTGTTTGAAAACTCAATGTGAACTTTTAAACAATAGAAGAATGTAAGTTCCAAGATAGACCATCTCTGGTTGGGATTGAGTTAAACTTTGATTTTGACCTCTCCCACGATCCAAGTTGAGATCTCATTACAGTTAGTAACAAGTGCTTGACCTCTTGGAAAGCGAAAACGAGGAAAAGTCACCAATCAGAATGGGTGATCGAGGATAGAAATGAATAAAAACCTGGGAATTCAAGAATACGGTGGCTTCTTCTTCTCCCTAAAGCACCAAGTGTTAGACCAATTGTTGCATGTGTGTCTCGTGCCCGTCTTAGTCTCCCATCCTCGGATCATCTTCACATCACTAAAAGTCAACCGCATCATCCCAGAGTCATTGAGATGTTGCGGGAACTATCTTGGAAAGGAGAGGAAGATCCAGAGGTCGCTGCCAGCTTATAAATTCCCAGATCACGGCAATCTAACCTCCTTTCATGTCAAAGGAACAGTTGCTATTAGAAACAAACTCTAAATCCACAAGCAGAAACCTCCAAAACCATCAATTTGGTATGAGTGGTGGCAGACAATGATAAACTATTGTCCAAATGGGGAATTAAGTGGTAAAGAATGAATTTTAGGTGTGGAGTTAGACTAGACTTTATTCTTTTGCTAGTCGTAAAGAATAAATTATAACATTTGTAAAATTTAGAAATATTTGAAAATCTCATTCCTATCTAACTGTTAGATCTAACTTAATACTTTCATAACTTAACAGTTAGATATAAATAATTAGAATTAACAGTTAATTTTTCTTGCATTTATTGCTCTTATAAGCTTCACAAGATCTACATAATTCAACAATAAATTTATTTGAGAACTTATTCATAGTTTTGCCACATTAAAATTGTTATTAATTTAAGTATTTAAATATAGTAGCAGTCAAAGGACTCCTTAAAGATTAAAATAATTTAAATAGATATGTGTAATATATTTAAACTGATTAGTGTATACTGTTCAAAATCAAAATCAAAATCATAACCACTATAAACACAAGTGAAAGTGAATCATAAGTTATATAAATAAATTTTAGTTTTATATCAGTGATATTTGATTATACAAGGCATACGTTTGTCAAGAGTGAGTTAAGTAAACAGCTTAAATGTATCAATGGTGTAAATTTCTAATGGGTGTATAAATTTTAAGTTTTAACATAGTAGGCTTATTTATTAACTGCAGTTCCTTTGTTTATGCAGGTTGACGTGGTGAAGTCTGACACAGTCATCTCCCTGCCCAACAACACAATTGACTTGGACAACATTCTTCACTGCCCCCACGACGTTGTGCATGAGAATGACAGCAATCTACCCACATTGCTGAGTAAGTTTTTGTTTTGAGTAACTTTCTGCTGTTGTTATTTAACAAAATCTTTATTCCAAATCCTGCTAAAGAAGCTATTAATGCTTTTATGTTTATCTGTTTTTACTTTCTGGCTGTTAAAGTAACAGATGGAAAGAACTGTAATTGGTCAAATTTCTACCTTTGGATTTTTTGTTTCCCAATGTTTTAAGGTCCTGATTTGGAAAATGTTAAAAAGTTCAGAGTGAAATTCCATGTGTGTGTCGGCCTTGTATTTTGCTTTGTCTTGGTGGTCCCAGGACCAAATATTTGAAATTGGAAAGAATACTTTTACGTGTGGATTGTTGGTGCTATTACATTTTGGAGATTATAAGTCGAGGGAGGAATGGAGGAGATCAGAGGTCGTATCTCGAGTGTGTAAGGTTGCAAACCTATTTGCTTGCTGCCTTATTAACATATTTATAATATAAATGTCTGAAAGTGAATGGCATTTAAAGGAGATAATAAACTTTTACCGTAAAGTCAATAAGTATACGTTAGATTTGTTTAGGCCATAATTATGTGGATTACTTACACTCTTACTTTTGATAAATTTAAACTGGAAATTTTTTCTACAGTGTGAAGTAAGTCACTTTATCTTTGGCACTGAGCCAAAGATAATGGTCTTCTGGGGTTTATCTTTTTGCACGGTCCATATACTGCTAAGAAATGGCATAAATGCAGTCTCTTGGCGATCAACTTTGGTGTGTGCAATTGGCTATCAAGTTGCTCAAACTTGCATAAACTTGCCGTTAATTTATCTTAAATGTTTTTATTACGAATGCTCATGTAAGACAATTATAATTAAATTTATCATTTATTTGATTAGTAAGGAGTAATGCATTAATATTTATGTTTCAGGTTGTTTGGACGAATCGACGTTTCTGCCCGAGATTCCACCCATCAGTGGAGATATTCGTCTGGTGAATTCGACCAAGTTATCCGCCACGGTGTTTGAGCGGTCTTCTGAGGTATTTTTACATCAAATAGTTAATTAAAGCCGCCAAAATAACTTCATAATTTTAAACATCCTAATTTTATTATTATAACCAAACCAAAATTTGAAATTATATTTTTTGTTCATATTTTCTCTAAGTTCCACAAAACAGAACTTTAGAAAATTACATCGATTACATTATAGAGTCACGTTTGTTATAAAATGTACAGAATGCAATTTGATGCAAGAAGTCCTTGACTTTCGGACTTAATGCATTTGCATATGTAAGAGAGTTTCGTTCACTGCAAGTTAAAAGGAAAACTATAAAATTTCCTAACATGATAGGATCATTTAATTTTTTGCAGTGAATACAATGCAATGCACCAAACATTATTTTAAATGGTAAAATTATAGATTAAACAGAAAATAGACGATAAAATTTAATTTTTGCAAACGATTTTGCCATTACTGTTCCGTGATCAAAAATGAACAAAATGGGTTAGTTATCAAATTATTATATACTAAAAAGTGAGTTCCTTGAAAGTGAAGAACTTGACCGTATTTAAAAAAAAAAATCTTTTTGCATTTTGAATGTCAAAAGACAAGAAAGAAACAAAACACAAAATGTTTCTTTTTCTTAAAATCTCGAATAGACTTTACAGTCGGATTTTAAAATTCTACCAAATATGTTTGTCGACAAAAAGTTACACATCAAGTCTGACTTGAACAAAGCATTATTAGTATGAACGTAATGCTATGGTAACAAGTGAATATGATACTGGCAAAGTGATGATTTCTTTCAAACTAACAGTATAGTTTAAAAGAATCATCGGTACCTCCAATGCTTGTGGCATTGCAGTCGGGTCAATAATTTTGTCTGGGAGCGTACTTTCTTTTGTTGGCGATCATACAAATAGGAGATATAATTAAATTCAAAATTTGGATATTTTTGTCTAATTGTTTATGATATTTACTATTTCCTCTTAGGTTAGAAACTGTGATTCCAAGTCGACTTCTCTGAATTTTATCAGCCCTTACCAGAGAGTAAGTAATTGGTTAATTTACTAATGCTGTTTTATAAATGCATTCGAATAATTTTTACAAATATTGCAATTTGTTCAAGTAAGTTCATAGAAGCCTCTTAATGTCTAATATTGTGATATTATTTAAATGACAATATCTTTAAAAATTAATTGCCAAATATTTTATTTAAGCATTTGGCTTTAATGAAATTTAAAGTTTTAAGTCAAAATAATTTCTGAAATGGCTAAGTGTGAATTTGGATGATCGACAATAGTTTGTTCTAGAAATTATTTTTAAAAAATATTTTGGGAACTCAAACTACTGTTGTTTACCAAAAATCTTTTAAACTGTCCATGTGTCGGGTGTATTTTCAATAGCATTGTTTAATCAATCTTTTGGTTATAATTGCACTTTTACCCATCGACAGGATAAACAAAATTTAACACTTGTTCTCTAAAATTTAATGTTTGTTCTTTATTCTGTCCTTATCGTTACTGTCTGAAATTTCCCCGGCATGGAATATCAAATGATTCGAGTGGAAACGACAGACAATGTACAAAAGAAATTAATAGGACGGTTGAATCGCATCTCATTTCTGGTTGCTCATAATGGATGGTAACTGTCTTCCAAGATTAGCAAAATCTTAGTTTAGAGCAGTTTTTCCTGCATACCACTTCAAGAAAGAGTGTACCCTTATGGCAGAAATTCATATTAATCCACACTAATATTATAAATTTGAAGGTAATTCTGTCTGTCTATCTGTTACCTTTTCACGTCTAAACCGCTGAACAGGTTTTAATAAAATTTGGCACAGAGATAGACTACATTTTACTGCCACGAGAAATCAATGTAATGCAAGCGAAGCTGTGGGTAGACAGCTAGTGATAAATAGAATAAGTTTTTTTACATTTATTACTTTTAAAATACATTCTAATAATGAAAATAACATAAGGTTATTTAATTTTAATGTGACAAATGTGCACGATTTTCTTTGCACAACTTTGTAAAATCTGGTTGCTTTTTGGTCAGCTTCAGTCTCGAGTCATCTTCGAGTTGAAGTCGGTGACGATGTTTAGTTTTCATGTTTGTCGTGGCCGAAAATCCGCTCTCGCAGAGGTATGTTGTGCAAAATGGTAGTAAATATTTTATTGCCGCTTATTATCATATCTGAAGCTGCTGACATGATGATAATGATAATTGTACAATTTTTGTTTCTTGCGTAAGAATTTCATTTAGATATTGTCACAAATGTTCTTTTTTATGAAATTTCGAGAATATTTTTAGTTATAAATAAACGAATTTGTGCATTTGGCATTTGTTGTAAATTGCTGAATTTTTGATCGTCCACCCATTATTTTTTTGATTGCTTCATCTCATGCATTTAAATTTTAAATCGACTGATTTTAGATTGCCGCGCATACCCCTTCATACAGTTTCGCGTACCCCTAATTGGGAACCATTTGTTTAGAGGTACGCACTTAAAGAACACAAAAATCATTTCCATAAGAAACATCTTTAAATTTGTGCTAGAATTAGAGTTTTAGAATCATGTGTGTCATGTTTTACTTTTTCGGCTGTTATAACAGAGAAAGTATGGCAATCAATCAAAAAATGATACCCCACTCCTCCCCTCAAATTTTACATTATTGGATTTTGGACTTTAGAATGTAAAGAAATGCAATAAAATTTGGGGGTTTTTTTATATATAAAGGGTGTCCACAAAATAATGCATGAATTAAATTTTTGCATCATTTTCTTCCCCATGGGTTGGCTGTCCCATATGAAGTGACAACTTGTAGTAAACACATTTCAGTTAGTTAATATGGAGTGATACAGAATGGAGGAGCATGTAATGATTATCAAAACTTATTACAAGTATGGGGAAAGTTTTGCTGCAACTGTGTGCAAATTTCGTGGCATTTTCAGTTGGAGAAACATGCCAAATGAAATGACTGTACCATGTGCAAAGAACAACTGATGCATGCCCAATAAGTGACAGTTTGTGTGGATTTTTGACCGGGGGAGTGATTGGAAAAATTTTCAGCCATATTTCTTTGAAAATGCTGTTACCATTAATGGTGTGCATTATTGCGAGACAGTGTCAAAGTTTTTGTGGCCTCATTTGGATGGCACGGATTTGAATGATGCATGGTTCTGGCAGGCTGGTGCAACCTGTTGTACGGCACACAAAGCAACCGGGTTTTGCTGTAGAAGTTTGTGGGGCAACTTGTCTCTCTCGACGACGATCGAAATTGGCCACCAAGATTGTGCAATGTTTTTATCTGGAATTTGTAAAATTTGTCACTAAAACAAGAACAATTTCTGAATTGAAAGCAGAAATTTGAAAAGTTATTGATGAAACTGAGTTGCAACTGTTCTAAACTGTAATTGAGAGTCAGAATAGTAATGGGCCCATTCGTCAGATATTTAATTGCAATGTTTACCCTTTAAAATGATGTAACAACTTTGCCAATTAATGAATAAATAATACATTATTTTTAAAATTTAAATCCTGCATTACTTTTGGGACACCCTATAGATGTTAGTGTGGGTGGCATGATTTTGTTCACCCTCTTCGAATCTTAATAACTCTTGTGTATTTTGTTGAAAATTTCTGATATTTTGCAGGGAGATTTGTGTAGTAAGGGAATCAATGCTGTTAAATTTTAGCGGTTAAAGGTTGACAGGGTGAGGAGATAAATGGAGGTCATATATCATATCTCGAGTAGAATTGTACTTAATGACGATTTTACTCGTTGGAATTTACAATTTTTTATTCAATATTCAAAAAACCCCATTTCTACTCTCAAAATTAAACTTTTTGCCGTTTTATAATAATTATAAATATAAAATAACAGATGACACCACACATGCAGTTTTAAACACTTCTGGTTAAGTTAAGCGACTCATTGCTGGATGTTTTCTTACTAGTTTGAAGAAATTAGATTATTCAGTTTATCAAATAGCAATGAGCATTATTGTATGGGTTCTTTTGCAAATCCCATGTTGGGCATGCACCACATTTAAACACACCAGAGTGGCATTGCACATGCTGGTGATCCACGATGCCTTTTGGATCATGTTAAAGTCCACATAAACTGTACTGTTTATATACTGGCAGAGATTAATGCTGTGCCAGTAGTGTCTTGTACTCCCTATAATACGAGGGGCCGAGTGAAAAGGCGGCATGTCTCACAAAAGTATAAAAAATGAGTTACTAATAAATTTGGATTTGGGCATCATTGATCCATCTTCTGATAATCTTTCACAGTTCAGTTACATGCTCCTACAAGTTTTACATCTGCTTTAATACAGTACAGCACATTAAAATGCTGATGAAA
Source organism: Centruroides sculpturatus (assembly GCF_000671375.1). NCBI lineage: Eukaryota > Metazoa > Arthropoda > Arachnida > Scorpiones > Buthidae > Centruroides > Centruroides sculpturatus. The sequence continues at coordinate 192,851 of NW_019384434.1, forward strand.
CAAAACACATGTTCCTTTTTCCCAAATAACTTCTTAATGTGGGATATGCTGTTTTTCCATATATTGGTAACACCAGGATAGTGGTATGCAAAATACTTCCTCTATTTTGACGTTTTTAATAAGTAATTTTTTATGTCTTTTGTATTGTGTATTTATATTCTGATTTAATCATTAGTATTGTCTGTTTCTTTTACAGTATAAAATGGCAAAACCTGACTATCCGCCACATTCCACAAATGACCAGTCGGCAACAAAAGCACAGTCCACTTCCAATAATAAGAGGATACAAAATGTAAAATACATACATATTTTAATATTCTGTTTTATAAGTAAGCTGGGTACTGATTAGAAACAATTTTTTTTAGTTGTTTAAACATTTGGAAGACTTGCAGTCTCAAGAAGATTCCAAAGAGAAATCTCCTGCCACCATTCATGATGACGATGAATCTACTAACATTCAGGTAAACACAAAAGTTATGTACACTTTATTCTTTTCATTTCACCAAATAATATATGGAATTGTGAACATAAACTCATCATCCACTTATGCGGTAATATTTAGTAAGGCCTTAACAAGACATTCGGTCCTTTCTAGCAGAAAGAAAAATGACCTGTGGCGTTTTTGTCACTTTAGTGTGATGCAAAAATGAACAAAATGTCAAAATTACAGAAAGTTTTGCTTATGCTACAGAAATAATTAAATCGCATATCATTTTATTACGGAACTCGAGTTTTCTATATTATGTGCCATGACAACAGTTTTATATATATTTACTAGCAATGAGCCCAGCGTTGCTCAGGCAAAAAGTAACAATAGCAAAGATTAGGATTATTAGATTATAGCCATTTCACCAGGTGGAATAATTAGGTTCACCCTCTGCTGAGACTAATTACAGAATTTTTAGATGGTTCAAAAAGTATGTTTGATTTCCCACAAAAAAACTGCATCTAAAATAGTACAGTAGAAGCCAAGTTTAGAGTAATCCTTAACCTTTTCCCTCTCCTCCCATGGGGAAAGGAATTTTGGAAAACCCTTCTTAGGGTACATTCTCAAACTGTGTACCAAAATTAAACTTTCAACTCTTAACCATTTGGGCTCTTCACAATTTTCAAAAGTCTATCCTAAATCAAAAAATAATTCTCCATTATGGTCTGATACTATACCTTTTTGATTTTGGATAAATGGTCATGGCAGGACGAATTGTCTCTGACAAGACTTAAACCATTGTAAGAAAATCCAAAGACAAATTTGTTTGCCAAATGACTTACCATTTATTGTCATTATACATTCTGTAGAAAAAAGTCGAAGAAAGCAAGGAGACTATGGAACTTGTTGATGAAGAAAACAAAAGCGATTCCGAAATAGAAGTGGTGGCAGAAGTGAAAAAGGTAAGATTTTTAATCACAATGACAGGCAGTTCATTGATTGATCAGTTTTGTTATGTATTGTTTATAGTGCAGGCTCGAGATGGATGCATTTTCTTTATTTCTGATAGACTAAACCTCGTAAAACAGATTCTTTATCTATTTGGATAGCCAGAAAAAAGACAAATACATTAGTTGGTCACAGATTCAGACTATTTCTATCTTGTACAGTACATTGGTTGTTGCAGTCCTTGTTGAATATCAAAAATTGATCATGGTTGCGAAATTTTGTCCAAAAACTTGGCAGCCATCTCATCTCATCTCGTCGGCCATATTCTAACAATAATGACAAATCATTATTATATATAATTATAAATTATTATAAAATTTAACTGTCATTACTATTATTATTAAGGTATCGATTAGTATGATTAATCATATAGCTTCTTTCAGAGAGCTACAATGAATGGTTGTCCATTCCCATATGGATGGGGATTTATCATAAAGATAACAGGCTGCCAATTTGAAGTGGTCCTTGGTTTTTTTTTTTTTTCTTTCTTTTTTGTCACACTGCCACTGCAAACAATATTGGGACATGTAACAGTTGCTATATTTACAAATTTCCTCCCACTAGTTGCTTGCCGGCAGTATGGGAAGAAAGGTTTCCTTTGCAATGCTATTCCGATTGTCTCTTCTGGCATTCCAGTTAGGAGAGGATCGACCCCAATGCCTGAACACATCTTAACCAGCTGTCCTTCTTGGGAAAAATGTTAGCGAGAGTCTCTTCTCCTTTTACAAGCAATTGAAGTGTTTGCTTAATATTAGTCATGTTTCCATTACTGCTTACCTTGCTAAATACCCACCATATTAGCAAAATGATTATAAAAGTTAATTCTCATACTAGGCCCAGGAAGCCTTTTCACCAAAAAACCTTAACATCCAATTAGTGGAACTCGGTTACCACAGGCACTTGACTCGACAGAAGCCAATCTGCTTTTGTTAACCCGATGATGCAGCCTTTCTCACACATTAAAATTGCTGCTCAGCAATTTTAAAGTACTTTGATGGCATTACTGACATGCAATCATTTACATATCTGGATGATTTCAACGTTGAATAAAAACTGAAAAACACAAATATGGATTGGATGAAATTTACACTGGGTATAATTTCAATAATTATACCCAGTGTAAATTTCATCTTTACAACTTGACATAATAACTCAACAACAATTACAGTTCTGTCTTGTAGGTAATCACCATCATCATCAATTGCATCTTGCAGACTTGAGATTTTCTCCAAAGAAAGTGTTGAGCATCATTCTGCAGGGTGCAAAATAGATTATAGTTGTCCGGTACCAAATCTGGGCCATGGGGTGGAGGAGGCAGAACGTTCTAGCCCTTCTAAGGTTATCTTTGCTTTATGTGCTAGCATTAGACGGTCAATTTTTGGAGTGTATTGAAACACTCAAGTTGTCCTAATTTTCTGGTGGTCGCGGGACAACGTTGTTGATGATAGAATTGCCATCTGGATGGGGTTTGAACCAGTCCTGGCAGGTCTGCCCATTGACTGCATCCTTGCCAAATACCTCACTCACAGGCAAAATCATGACTATTTGTTGCATCGTGGCTTCATATTGTTGGACATTGCTGATGAAATGGCCCCTGGTTACTCCCCACAAAGAATATTAAATGGAAAAAATGTTCTAGAACAGAGTATAAAAATACAGATGATGCTAAAACTCTTTGGACATCCATGTTCACAATCACCAGAGACATACAATCTTCATCTATATAGATGACCTTTTTATGGAGGCTACACTTCTGCAATAATGCAAATTGATTAAAATGTCCTCTGGTGACATTGCCTTTACTAAAAAAGGCAATGTCACCGGAGGACATTTTAATCAATCTGCATTATTGCAGAAGCATAGCCTCCATAATAAGGTTATGTGACTGGTGACTGTGAAGACTGATGTCCAAAGACTTAGTACCTTCTATATTTTATTAAACACAAATTCCGTCAACCAACTCAAAATGAAGTCGTCCCTAGAAAAAACTGAAATGTTTAAATTTTACCTTTACAACTTGCCATTCATGTGATTACAAGAATCATCTGCAACTGAAACAAATTAACTCAAAGTAGGTTTGTGCATCAAAAGTTTGATGGACCAACTTGAATATTTAATTATCAAAATAACAAATATGTTACTTTAATGACTATTTCAGGGAAGGAAGAGGAAGAGGAAAAGAAACAGGACCAAAGTTCATACCAATCTCTCTCTGAATGTGGACGAAGCAGACACCAAACCTTTCACTCCTTACGATTATTCTAAAGCAGAAAATATCCTCAAATCAAGTAAAATTATTAATTTTTTTGAAATAATTAATTAAGCTAAAATGTTATTATTAACCAATGAATACTTTGTAGCTCCTGCAAAAAGAATGTCCATTTCGGAAAAAAGTGGTCGTTCGTCATCCGTAAGTATTGTCTTATAAATTCTTTTTTCTTCAAAACACCTAAAATGACATGTACAGTAAAAGTAATGTAAGGCAGAAGTGGATGGGAAAATAGATAAGTTTTCCACAGACTTAAAGGTTCCATCTTGCATGATTGTTTGCGGCTCTTTGTCCTTCTAAAAACAGAGGAAGGTGCTAGACAGGACTTTTGCATCAGGAACTGCCGAGCATGGAGTGTGGCCCCGCACAATTGGTAGGTTGCAAGCTTGCATCAATTATTTAAGATATTGCAGTAACTTTTGGCATTTATTGTTGCTTCAAGTGGCAAAAACAGAAGATTTACCCTATCAAACTCAATGAATGAAACATTCTTTTCTGAAAAGCTCTGAGACAGAAAAAAGTGCCTTCACTTGGTCTAAAATTTGAATTGACTATATTATGACAATCATCACATTTTCGACATGCTGGTCTAAGAATGCGATTGCTGCTGACATCTGTTTATTTTGTATGTTTGCATTCCTAACGCAAACAAAAAAAATTTAATAAAACTATAAGAGGCATCATAAAGTTAAGATTTAAGATACTGGTCAAGATTGATAGAGAGAAAGCATGCTGATGTGCATCTGCATTAGTAACTTTTCACATCAATGCATGATGGAAAGTACTCATCAAGATACTCATACTTGCAAGTTTTGCAAAGTGTTTTTCTTGAAAATGTTTGAGAAGCATGTTTCCCCTTTTGCTCTGTGAAGATTCACACAAACATTATTATTAAAATCCATTGTTGTATCTGGCAACAACCACTCCAATATTTTGTTAGTACTAGATGTGCTTGCAGAAGAGAAAAACCATATTTGGTGGCATGGAACTGAATTCTTTTTTTCATAATAATTGTATCAGTTGATGGACCACTTTCCTCATATCGCAACAATAAGACATATTAATCCACGTATTATTGAAAAATGTTTTGCTGGTTTGGTGCACATTATGCAAGTTTTCTATTATTTTTGGGCATAAAAGGAGTTGCAAAATGTTCTTCACAATTCTTTGACAGGTGAACAGTCACAGCATCCACTTTGATCATGCAAGACAGCTGGGTTGGGAACAGTACATATTTTTATGACTACAAAAATCAAATGAGACTGGCAAGTTCATCTTTTTCAAAGTTCAGTGTTCCAAAGTTACATAATATTCTGAATAATGCTGAATCATATTGTTGGGTGTTGGTTTATTTTTCCTTCCTTACCCAAAGCAAATAACTGAAGGGTTAGGTAAAGGGATCAGGATCTCAACCAGATGACTTCAAACCAGTGCAGTTCATACAGCAAAATAGTCTCTCTCTCTCAGCCACTGTTTCTTTGATCACGGTTGGTCCCGGAGGCTTGATGTTGTCCTGTAAACCAATCCCTCTATTTGACACACGCTTCTGTGATGACAACTAGAGGGTTGTTCTCAGGCTGTCATTGAATTGATTCATCAGTGTCCTTTCCACTTCAGCACCCACAAAAAATGGACAGCTGTATATGATGTCCTGCAAAGACAAATTCTTTAAGCATGGTGCTCAGGAAAGAAACTTCAACACTAGTTGAATTGCCTTTCCATCTGATTGATGTCACACACTGTTGAATATTTTGACAGCAACATTACATGGAGAGACATTTGCATCCAAAGAAAAGTCCAACTGGAAATGCCAAACGTGCTTTGTATGTTTCCCTCCCCTTTTAATTGAAGAAAGCTTGCTTCTGCTTGTCCATTGGACTGTGGATGATAGGGTGGAGAGATGTGCTTGATTCTGTGTTGGTTACAGAATCTTTTTGAATTTAGTAGTTTTTGTCTTTGGAACACCTCATGAATGTGTTGGTGATGATCATCCACAATGTATTGCAATTTGAGAGTTTCTAACCAATGCTTCTCAAGCAATCAGCATGATACTCAACTATTTCCAGAAATAGTTGAGTTGGGAAGTGTCATTGAGACCACTTTAGGATCTTATCTACTGTGTGTAGACTACTCTGTCAAATGGGATGTTCCCAAGTACCTGAGTCGAGTCCACATAAGTCAACAGGACACATTTCACTTCCTCTTGGGGTGTTATCTGATATGACGACTAAAACGAAGTTGAAGAAAAACACATTGCATGTACTGTATATAGCACTACTGTATCTCTGACCATTTATTACTGACACTAAAGTTGGTTCTACTCCAAGTACCTCAATAATTTCATCGCTTTTTGTTTCAGTATCAGCCCTGAAACAGGAAGATTTGATGAACAAATTTGATGAACAAATTTGCTTTAGCCAACATACCAGGACATCTTTGTATGCTTTGTATGGCGACTTTGTCTGGCATTCTTGAGACAGCCACAACGAAGATCCAGAAAAAGTTTCGTCTTTTTCTTCAGAATTCCCACTAATGTTGTTCTGGGAAGGTTTTTTGTTTTGCAAATTCAGATACAAGTTTGTATGTTTCAGGCAGAAAGGTGAGAAAATGCAAAATTGGATTCTGCTATGTGGTGTGAGTCAATTTATACAGTGTTGATGAGTTTAAAAACTCTGGTTTACTCGACACCATATAACATTAATGTCTATGTAAGTCGGGCCGGGACCACAGAAAAGTGTCTACTTATGCGGACTTGACTGTAATTCAAAGTATGTTAAAATATGAAAATAATCACACAATACATATTTATATTTTAGAAAATACAAGGAAAGTGACACTTCCACAGCAAAGTATCTATAATATGTTCAGGAAAAAGTCCACTGCCAAGTGGCATTGCACTTTTGGCATTTGAGTCTCATATTTGGACCAATCAGGTATGACTGCAAATGTGCACTGCCAGTCAGAATTATTCAAAATCTTGAAAATGCCTTCTGGTTGATGAAAGCAAGGATCGAGGATAATGGAAATCCTGTTCTACCTTGACGGTTGCTCCAAAATTAACATCAATCCAGCCAGATCGTACGACGTCTTTCTGTCGGGGAAATCAGTAAAGAATAAACATTGATGCTTTCTTGACTACATAGAATATTGAGGAGGTTGACAGAGACTATGTTTTGCCTTGGGTTTCTTGCTGCAAAAGTTTAAAATGTCAGAAGTCATACAAGGAGCACCAACTTCTCTTCCAAGTAATGAAAGTATCTTTTAGTGCTGAAGCCAGAACCAATTCATGACCAAGTTCCTCTTCAACTGAATGTAGGAGTCAACTAATGTACTGTAATTAAAATTAATGTTTTATTACAAATTTCTATAGACTACTATATGTGAAAAAAATGATAAATACAGGATAGCTTCCATAACAAAAATATTTGAGTCATGTAAAGCAACCAGATTATATGCATTCATGCATGCGCTTTACAGAGCACCTACCTCACACAGTTTAGCTCTTGAATGCTACACACCAAAATATTGTACAGTCGACCCCCCTATAACACGGTAGATACGTTCCAGCTTGCAGGAAACCAGCCAATCACAGCCCACGGCTGTTTGAAAGGTTTCTTCCATAAAATTAATCGATTCTAATTTGACTCAACAATTCCAAAATACGTATAATTTTTTGGGAATAATCCATATAAACTTACCGAGTGTGCACAGTTCGACTACGCCGTTGCTTAAGCTTGTTTTCATCGCGGAGATTGTCACCAGATGGCGCTCGCATGCTTCCTGATAAATTATTTTTGTGCAAAAAATTCTCTGAACTTTAGAGACGTTAAATAATAAATGGGTTTTGCTAGGTCCGCTGCTCGTTTAAACTCAACAGTTGTGCAATCCTGTCGCGACACGAGTCGGCGATGACGTTTTACCAAATTATAGGAGTTTTTTTTTAGCATGTTTGTATGGATACTGTTGCAATTTTTTCGTCGTGATATAGGAATCCGGACTATAGGAACCCGTGTTATAGGGGGGGTCTACTGTATAACGCTTCTGATGATTCTATCCAGGGCAGCACAGCTTCCTTATCATCAAATGTCACTGCACACCACTGTTCAAGATAAAAGAATTGCAGATCACTAGGATCATTCCTAGTGATCTGCAATCTTTTCTTGCTGAGAAGTTGATGGAGTCTGTTAGTTTTGTTGTAATTGAAGTCCATAATGCATTTTGACATGCAATATTTGTTATACTTACCGAAGAGGGACACAGTTTAGTCATAAGAAATTTGATCTCCTCCTGGTCAGTCATCTTTGGTGCCACACAGTCCAAGACAAACTTGAAATGACTTAGCTCTAAATTTGATGAATGAATGTCTTTTCTGATGGGTTGGAATTCTAGCGACAAAAAGTGTATGTGTCAGGTTACTATTAAGGACTATTGTATTTGTCTAAGTTAAATAAATAATAGAGTAAAGATTACAACTGTTCTGACCTATTTGACCAACAGGAGCAAGAAGAAGGAGGTCAAAGACTCCAAACTCAGGGCAAAAGAAAAAGCCCTAAAGCCTGTTACCCATCTCTCACTCTGATGTTGCCAGTCCGAAGCCCCAGTTACTTTTCTTGCATACCCAAACTAGTCTCAATGCAAAATAGACAAAGTACCCAATTAATGTTTTTGTGTGTTAGGGCAAGTCTGTGACTGCAACCATTCGGAAGTACAAACAGTTTACATGGTCAAAAGTGTTATATCTTGTGTAGCATTTTGGATATACATTTCAGCAAATATATTTCAACTGTAAACCTTTTATTGGGAAAATTGATACCTCCTTGTTAATTTGTTTGATGGTATGTATTTTGCCAACCCCATTCTCGCAGTTCAAGAGGAAAAGTATTTTGTAAATACTTTGTTTACAATCTCCCTTATGTAATGCCACCCATGTAATTATGCCTCTATGTTTCTACATATACTGACTTTCTAGTACATGCAATCAAGAAGTTTATGGGTTGCTGATTTTGTGTGTATATTAATGTTAAATAGTCTGAAATACACGCTGAGCTATACAGTATGCAAAAGCAGCATCTCTGCACCAACAGAGAGAGAAAATGGCATGTTGCTTTTGCATTTGATCTGTTTGAGATAATAATTTCAACTTTTAAATTTTCAGACTTCAAAACCAAGGAAGAAGAAAATGAAAAAGCAGAAGACAATATTCGCCTCTCAGTCTACTTCGGCCAGAAGTTGGCCAAAGAAATAGTTTCCTGTATAGACTTAAAGTTTTTATTTATTAATTCTATTTTGTATTATAATGGCCAAAATTTTAAATATAAATTTTTGCTTAATTGTGGTTTCCAGTTTAATGATAAACACAAAAATTTCTGTTCTAAAATTGCATCTACCAATACCACATTATTTCTCTAACATTTAAGTTTAAATTTTCTAGCAATGGCAATAATACATTTTTTAGAAACTGCAGTTATCTACGACTCATCAAAGCGCCTCAAAAATAGTATGGTCCAAAATGAAATGTCCATTGGTGAGGTCAAACTCAATGCTAATATTCAATCTTGCCATTTGTCGTCGAGTTACAGTGCTTTGTCTTTTAGCAATGAAGCCATGCAACTGTAAACTAAAGTTATGTCTAGATCGTATATAGCTAGCCATCTCACTCGCAGTTACTTTCATTGGGAAAGGACCAATCATCCAACTTTAATAAGACATGGTTAAAGCATCTTAACCATGTAACTTTTATCTTTGAGCTTCCTCTCACACTATTTAGCATATTGCTTAGTTTTTTTTATTTATGTGCGTTACTGTTATACCATCTGACCATCCATCACATTAGTTGGCATTTATGTGTAATTTAAATTTTTCATTGTTTTGCTTTCACTATCAGTTTGGCACGGAGATCTTTGTACCAATCGACCTAGTAAAGAAATTGGGTTTTCTAATTGTTTGTTGCAGTGCCAGGTGACAAAATGCCACTATTGTAACCAGAAGTGAGGGCTCAATCTAGATATTTCCAAATCGCATTCTGTTTGTCAAAGACTAATCTGCTGCCATTATGCAGATATGTAATTGTCGATGCTTTACACCATACTGAGTATCTTTCTGGGTACTGTGGTTTCAGTCAGTGGGCGAAAAACCACATGGATAAGTAGAAGCCACTTATCTGTAATAAATCCGTAGAGTACAGAGGGCATACACCCTTATTTGACTCGCGTTTAAAAATTGCCCATTGTGAGTCTACCCAGTACCTTACATAGTCATGTGAATATTTTTCAATAAATACATGCTGTGGACATAATTGGATGTTGGATTAGAAGGTGGGACTCTCAGCCTTTCCAATGGTTGTTCTTCCGGGAGCATATTGAAAGCGTCAAAATGGCAACATGCAAGGTTATTAATTGTATGGGTTTGGTTTGGCACGGCACGCTGCCATCAATGGAGAAAGCCACATAGTCAAACAACTGCATTTGCTTCATGCCACCAAGGTCAGCAATGGTGAAATTGAATTAAATATTTGACTGCAATTTATCAAATTTCTATGTACCTAATAAAAAACAAAGATGATCTAAAGTTGGTGAACCACAAGAGAGAAATAAAAGTTTGCATGCCCAAGAGGGCCTATACCCAAGCTACACCTACAGAAGAAATATCTTAGGTCAAAGAAGGAAATGTGCCAGATGCGTGGGTCATGGAAAGAAAGGAGATTGGGGGTTCGACCGGATGGGCACCGAATCCTCCTCGGAAGGCCACCCGACACAAACATCGACACGTAGGTACAACATACATACGTGCTACTGTCAAACCAATGTTTGAAGTGCATGTGATTACAGAAACAAAATTACTTACACCCCATACTAATAGAATATCAACGGTTTTCTCTACAGAATAATCGGCATTAAATACAGTCAGTAATAATTATTTCTGTTTGTACTTTCCGTATACACAAAACCATAAAGATTGGTTGGTTGGCACAAGGGCCACATAGGCCAAGCTGCGCCATGGCAAATGGTCAATTTGTATAATTTAATATATGTATAAAATAACAAGTATATACAACAATGAAAATAAACAAACAACAATATATATGAAAGTTAAAAAAGTAAATAAATAATTAAATCTCTCTATACATACTAGACTTTCTGAAAGTCACTAATAAGTTGTGAAGATTTGGCCTCTGGCCCAAAACCTCTGTCAGACTTGCATTTCCAAAACATTGTCTACAACTTGTCTCAAAGGCAGAGCAATTGCACAGTATGTTTTTAAACTTTGAGAGCAGTTGCAATACTGACATACAGGCTGGTCATCACCCTTCAGAAGATATTGATGAGTCAGTCGAGTATGTCTAATTCTCAAATGAGTAAGAATAACCTCAGCTCTCCTATAATACACTATGTTATGTCTAATTTTCTACTAAAGATTTGATCTCATGTAGTTTATTGTGGACTTGCGCATTCCACAAGTTTTGCCATCTCTTCTAGTTGTTTTTTAATGACCAGCTTCAAGTCACTTCTTTCAATAGGCATTGCATGCTGTGAAATACTTGCTGACTTTGCAGCTGCATCAGCTTTTTCATTTCCTCTTATATCTATATGGCCTGGGACCCAACAAAATTTTACAGAAAAATTACTCTCAGTAAAATGGCAAAATAGTTTATGAATTTTAATCACTATGGAGTGAGAACTAGGTTCACGTGAGATCAAAGCATGAAGTGCACTAACTGAGTCAGTATAAATCACGTTAGACGATGACCTTTTCTGATTACATACATTAAGGCTAGGTAAATAGCCTGCAGTAAAGATGGAAAAATTCAGTGTGATTTCATCCTGCCAGACAAAGGTTGAGCCAATGTAATCATCCGATTTAGATCCATCAATATAAATAGAAATTAAATTCCTGTCATGGTGTTGAATTTCTGCAAAGTGCTGTCTATAGACATAATCTGGAGTGGATTCCTTAGGAAAATGCTTTAAGCTAATGTCGACATTTATCACAGGAGTTGACCGAGGTGATAAACCTCGGTCAACTCCTCGGGCTGTGAAATGTTGCCTGTGTCCAGTTCAATCGAGCTGCTTACATAGAGATTGTAAGCAGCTCGATTGAACTGGACACAGGTACTGGACTCTATTCTTGTGTCGAATGTAGGGACACTACTTGGGCAGGCTGCAAACAATCTTTCCAGCTGAGTATCTCATACTGTACAAACAACTGAAGGTTTAGGCTGAGATGCCTGTTTAAAGTTGTAAAAGAGACAATTATTCCCTCCTGAGGGATAGTGGAGGTTCATGAGCATCAGCGTACAAACTTTGGACAGAAGTTCGAAAAGCACCAGTGCACAAACGCAATATTTGATGGTGGATTGGATCCAGCATCTGAAGAGTAAATTCTCGCCAACGCATCCATACACCATACACAATGCATCCATAGTCCAGCTTAGAGTGGACAAGGGCCCTATAAATGCTGAGAATAAAACACTTGTCTGCTTCCCCAGGATGAGCAGCATTAAAAGGTTCAGAGATTTTAAACATCTAATCTTTAAGTTGCAAAAGTGTGGCAAGAATGTCAGTTTTTGATCAAACAAAAAACCCAAAAACTGCAAAAGTGGATGCACGAGGTCTTCCTTGCGTTAAACGTAAACCATAAAGATATATACTGTAGATTCAATTGTGTGACCTTCATTTGTGTACAATTTAGGCTTGCATAGTTAATACTAGTGATTACTTGTTAAAATTCACAAAAAATCAACTCATTCTAAGGAAACTCAACTATTTTCTGCTTCCGAAACTTTACCCTCTACTCGACCCGACTAACGGTCACGTTTGTCTCTGTATATACTGTTTCGGATATTTGTCTGTTCCTCCGCGTTTTGAGACCATTTGTCTATGATAATGGAGCGTTTGTCTCTGTTGTTCTTAGATTTTGGTCAATGCATCAAATTTTCATAAAAGTTGCAGCCCAAAGAATAAATAATTTATTTAATTTACTAATTTGAGGTGGAGAGCATATATATTAGTGTCTTGTACCTGTACATCATACTTTTCCTATTAGCAATAGAGTCGTGCCGGTCATCTAATTCCTTTCAGAGGAAAATTTTATACAAACTGGAAGTTCGTATATAGTTAATATGTACCTCCTTCCCCTAAGGTTTCCCTATCTGGTATCGTCTTTCATCTAACTCAGTTCGAGATTAAAGGAGGACGGACGACAGTGGGAATTTATAGGTCTACAGTTTTTTCAAATTGCAGCCCAACAACTTTATATAGAAACTGAAAGGTACAAATTAGAACAGAATAGGGGCAAATTTAAAAAATTATTTTTAGTCAATTTTTAAATACCTATGTAAAATATTCCAGAATTAAGAAATTATTTCTTTAAAAAAAACGGAAAAAAGTTAAAACTACGTGCTTAAAATTACTTAAAATAATTGTGATCTGTAAAACAATAAACGATTTAATAAATAAAATAAAGTAAAAACCAGCAAATAAGTAATTGCCTGCACAACTTATTCGGTTTGATAAAATTATATAAATAATAAAATAAAAGGAATAAAATTTGAAAAACAATTTTTTAGGGATGAAATCGAGTGTAAACATTTTATGAAATGATAGGCGAACCACAGACTTTTCTACATTTTTGACAAAGTAAGAATTGTCGATTGACGAAGAGGAGTTCAGATCCGAAATGCATCCAAAACAGACAATTCAAAGTGATTAATTTTACTCTTTTAAAGTATTTTCCTGTGTGATAAGTCCAACATTTGTCAAGTTGGAAAATTTAAGTAGGCCTACAGCAATCGAATAAAAGGACAAGAAGCTCCGAACACATGGTGCGAGTACAACAAAGCCAAAATGCGGGAAATGCGTCAAAGATAATCGAGGAGTTGGATAAATTCGAACACAGACGTCTGGTACCTTATACTTAAGTTAAGAATTTATGTAAACTCAATACATTAATATACCCGCAGTTTTTATCATCAAACACGCGAAACCACCAAGTAAAAAAACTTAGAATTATTATGCAATCCACAATCGTTAAGCATAAAAAGTTCAAAATTAAAGACAAAGCTTAAAAACGTGAAAATTAATTATATTATGTCTTTAATTTAAATCTTCGAAAATCATTTGCCGAGAAAAAAAATTTAATAAATTGGCTAAAAGATTAAATACACCCACTGCGAGTGAACAATTACAGTGGGGGAATATTGTATACTCATTAATAAATCTAATAGCGCTATACGAGATTTTTTTAAAATTCGGTTTAAATTACAATTGTCCAGGGAGGACGAGTAAAAATGAGTTAATAGTGTCTGTAGATTACGCACCATCAAGAATACATATAGATACTAAAGGTAGAGGAGAGGGTGGTATTATGGAACCCTAATTACATTTTAGTGAATTGTAAACAAGGTATCATAACTACACTCACATTAATAGTTACCGGTACTTTTCGCATAATAAACTAAATGTTCCTAATTGGATTTTTCGTTAGTGTAAGTATAAGTATGGTTTTTGAAACCATACTTATACTTAAACTAACGAAAAATCCAATTAGGCTTCTGTACAAAAAGTCAGAAAGTAGGCTTGGAGAAAATCGGGTGGTAATACGGAACCTTATCGTATGTTTTCAAAAAATGTTTTAATGTATCCAAAAACAAATAGGAAAGTACAAAAAAATGTTAAATAATTACAAAACTATTTACTCCAATGTATTTTATGGAAAAAATGCTTTTATAATAGAAAAATATGACCTCCATCATCAATATATATTCCAGCAGATCTTTTTCGATATTATCGGGAAGAATTGTCTTTCTCACAAATTGCTCCGGACGAATGTCCGCTCGCAAAAAGAGAGTTCGGAGGAGTCCAGTTCCATATTACTGTAAAAACACCAATGGAGTCCGTACTTTACGCATCGCCATCTCGAATTAACTTGTCTGTGAGACCAAAATTTAAGAAATGTGAACATCACACAGATTAATACGTACCCCTAAGCCTCTGGAACGGAATACATGCACCAGTGAACCTACAACTACGCGATTTATATTTTAAAAATAATTAAATTCACTTAGCATTCAAAACTTTGAAAAAAAAAACACTGATTAAATACGGTCAACCGTTTAACTGAAGTAAAACGGGTTTTCCCCTGGCTACGGATGTCTGACTAGTTCAGTTCAGCCACAATCCGCTACGATTCGCTTTTATTATCGGTTCGAAATGGGGTGGTTCCATAATACCCGCAGTGTTCCATAATGCCACCTTTTCCTCTAATATTTAGTAAAAATGATAGAACAATTTTATAAAAAGAAATATGCTAAATTTGAAAAGTCGAATTAAAGCGTACCTTAAAGACAATAGTTTAAGTGTAATTCCGGCTAACAAATTGAACGAGTAGTTTTATTAGAAGTAGATCGACTTAACGAAATTAAGCAGTCATCGCTTCAACTGATACTAGTGTTGGACTTCCCAAGGACCCTACTAGCGATACGAGGTAAAAGTCTAAAGAGTTACTTAAACTGATATTAGAACGATAAACTAAGCCAGATCGATAAGAGCGAATATTAGAATACCAAAGTTCAACATTAGAGTTAAAACACAAAGCTTAGACCATTAGTAGATACGAAAACTCATCCTGTTTACAATTTAGAAAAATAAATATTAATTCTTTTTACCTCAATGCCTTTATTGTTTTATATTTCTGTTTACTGTATATACTGTTTACTTTGACCTTGTTTATTAATAGGACTTATTATAATGATGAAGTTTGACTTTTGTCTAAGATCTCTTGGGAGATCTTAGTCAAAAGTCAAAACAAAATACCTTTATTTTCATTTAATCGCCTCTCTTTGCTAATCAGAAACTTCAACGGTATAATGAGTCCTTAATAAATAAGATCCAAGTAGTCAGTATATACACAAATAAATATGTTTTCTATATCACGTTTGGAATATCAAACACCGAAGAATTAATTGTATGCTTTCCGAATGAATAAAAACAGTGAGAGTGGATATTTGCATATTTTGGACACCGAAACGAGAAAGGTGTTTCTGCAAAGAATACTTTAACAACTTTCGATTGTTTCATTCCATTTATAAAGTTATTCGACGAATTATTTCATCGGGAAGAAACGCTTTCCCTTCTCTCCACTCGGCAAATTTTCGTTTATAAGTAAGAATCCAATAAAAACGACTGTTGCAAACAAGCGAACAAAAAATAACTCGGCGCTAAAAGAAAAAGAATTTTATAGAAATTTTGCTTATGTACAGTACGTGGAAGCCGGAAATAAACGATTGTTTGGAAGAAATTCAGAGCCCGGGGAAAGATTTTAGTGTTTCCTTTCGCCACGTTCGGGTAAACGCCGCCGTCTCATCCAGTGACATTCTGCCAGTATTTTGTTGACGTAACTATAAGCGGAAGTGGTCTCGTCTTCTTCCTTGGTTTGGCGGTGGGAGTCGAGGCCGTCTTCCAGAAACAAGCGGGATAATTTCTTTTCAATTTCTTCCATAACTTCTCCCTCTTCCGCTTTCAATCTCTTCGCCTTTACACAATCTCCCGACTCTTTCTTTCTCTTCTTAACTTTTGCTTCTTCCATTTTTCATAAAATCTGCGAAATGTCCATTGTTGCTTTATCGAGAATGACAAAGACAATTGTTGTTATAAGAATTGCGTCCTTTGTTGTCGTCACACTCGGTTTGCGATTTCTATAATAAATTTACGCTTTGAATGATGGAGTATTCGAAAATTACGTATAAACTCCACGCGGCGGTAGTCCGATAGCTTCACTCGAAAATCCGGCAAACTAATTTTTATGACGATAATATCGAAAATTGTCATAAGATTTTGTTTGCATGAAAAAATCTGTTGGAAACTATGCTATGAAAAAACTAAGCTCAAAACATGAAAAACTAGACAACTGCAGTATCCGGGGTGGGTTAACAAGGAAATTACCTGGGGCAGCTAAGAAAAATGGCCAAAATTTCACAAACGAAACAATTTATTTATAAATTCATTAGACGTCGAAGTACAGTCGATTCGTCGATTAAAAAAAACGATCTCGAGGATTAAATTAGGTCTGCGATAATTTTCGGTTTCCGCCAGCGGATTGTGCCTACAAACCCGTAATTGTAAAGTATTATGGGAAAAGCCGATTAAATATATATCAAAGTGAATTCCGGAACAATTGCGAACAATATAAAGTCGTCCGCAACTGACCCAAACTGGCACTTTTGATTCAAATCTGCTTAGGAAGAAGACCTACGCAACCTACTTCCTGCAGTAAATACCAGCACGAAACGCGTTGTCCACGGTTTGCTAAGATACGAGTGTCGTACGAAGCTTTTGGATAACCGGTAGCAGTGTAAGCGATCGAATTTTGTGGCCATTATTTATACTGTACCGAGATTATAGTAACAACCGATCGTCGCGCGTTAAAATGGCTTAAATCGATCGATAAGCCGGACAATATATTAAGTGGTGCCTTAAATAAAGCCAATGCGACTTCTAAATCGAATATCGAGCGGGAAAACGACTGAAGTGAAAGACAACGGTGGCTTAGAATTATTAAAGCTGGCTTAGAATTATTTTAAAATTCTTTACCTAAAAGGTTCATTCGAGAAAATGGTCTGGTATTTAAAGAAAAAAATTCGTAAGATCTACATCCCAGAAGGTTTAAGAACTCAACTGGACAAACGCAAATACATGGCGTCGTTAATGCCCTCCAGTTACTACTGGCCGAAAATATCGTTAATCTACGAAAACTGTTACAAAAATAACATCTATCGATCGTTAACCCGTACGTAACATTATAGAAGTTAATTTAGTTGACTGTTTCTATTTTAATTATTAACAGAAACCTCCTTTTCCGTTATTGAGAATTAGTTTTAATAATCATACAATACCTTACTCTAAAATAATACATCTTTGAAAATAGTTATACAAATTATGTATAGTTTTCTATCTCCTTGTTTAATTAATCACCTGTGAAAAAGATACGTAGAAAATATTAAAGACGAAAAGATTAGGCTAATTCTCGGAGGTTATAATTGTAACGTAATTCAAACACCAAACCCATGAAGCATGAATTCATAATAATAGAACTGAATAACATGGAATTCATATGAAACGGAATAATCGACAGTGTTATAGAGGGGTCGACTGTATCTTAAATTGGGTAATGAGATTTCTCAACTTTAGTTGACTAAATTATATCATTTATCATTTTTATAAGTTTTTCCTCTGCCTGGTATTTAATCATTTTCTTTTGTAGATTTGAAACAACAACAGAATCGAAAGCCTTCCCAATATCTAGAAATAAAGCAAACAGCTTATGACCCTACTAAGTTGTAATTGAATAATTGCAAGTTAAGACAAATAAGGTCGACTGAGTGCCCCCATTTTTAACAAATGCAAATTGGATATAATTTCTATAGTTATTCCGTTCAACCCAATCATTAAACTCTGTTAATAAAACTGAAGTAACTTACGAACACCCGAAAGAAGTGTTACGGGTCTACAATTTAAAAAAGGGGAAAGGAAACTTCCACCAAACAACGCGTAAACAGCTTTCCAAAAGACTGGAACAACCTTGTTCCAGTCTTTTGGAATCTTACTCGTTATATAACACAATATGTTCTTGTTCTAAATATAACCTATCTTCTTCCTTCGTTTTAACCATCCAACTCTCTGAAAAACCAATAATAAAATGGTTCCTTATGTATTCTTTAAGAGTTCCCCTCTAAAGTTTTCCTGTAATCCCCGAATGTTCCAACATCCAATAGTCATTTTAGTTTTATCATTCCACTTATTTGTCTTCCATGGGAGATTGTTCCTTAGGTCTGATTATCTACATTTTTAAGTTCTAACAGTGTACCCTCCATCTTTTCTACGTACCTCGACACATCGTTTAATCTCTTTTTTCAACCATTTGCTATTTCTTTCCTAAAAACAGCCTAATTCGACCACTTTATCCAAACTAACATGACAAGTAAACACTTTGTCCTCTTTTATATAATAAATTTCGCTTAACAATATTTTTCCTTTTAATTTTTATGTCTAATTATTGGTTGGAATTTTTGTCTCCTCGGCCTCGATCTTCTGCACAAATCTGCTGTAAATGTCATTTTTCTCATTTCCTCATTATCTGAATTTACTTTCTTCTGCAAAACTCTTTTAAAATTAAATTTCTGGTATATTGAGAATCTACCGAAATTTTCACCATTGGTTTTATTTCAATTTGAGTCAAACAAATCGAGCTATTTCATATAATACCTAATTTTACATCTATAAAGCGATTAACTTCCAACGAGTTAAATGGAAAATCTACAATTACAATATTTTCATTACATCTCTCGTTAACCGATTTTATCCAACTTAAATTCTAACATACCTTTTATTTTTCCGTAACTCTTAGATATAATTTCCATTTCTCTACCCTCCGTAACAGTCTTGTTAATTCTCCTCGGAAAAACTTATTTTTCTTCTGTCTTTATTTCTTGTAATTCCACATTCGGTTGTAAATAATTCTCCCGAATTAAGTCATATATGGATTTCAACGTGTACTGGGATTCTACCTCTACGTCTAGTTCGGTGTCCTTTAACCTTTCAAAATATTCGTGTACTTTTGATTTTTCAGACCCTCGTGACTACCTTTACAATATTCTTCTTCCACTCGGTGAAATTCTTTACTCATTAAAACATAAATCAAACGTTATATACAAGACTTAAGACGTAAAATAATTGAGAATATCCCACCGCTAAAGGCATAGACGAATACAAGATTCCATTAATTCCTTTTATATGGCACTTCACCATTTCATCCATCCAACAAAAATATCTTTCCCAATTTGAAAACTGCGAGGAAATGGGCAAAGAGTTACGCAATACGTCGTCACAAACAGAATTCTTTTCAAAAGTATTACTACCAGTTTCATTTTAAAAGCAAATTTACGATTAGGGTGGGTTCGAATAGGGTGGGGTATGGCAAAAACAAATAAATGAAGTATGTGACGTCAAATTATGTCATTTCGACAAATAGGAGTGCGCCTATTGTCTGCCTATTAACAGTATTAAACGAAAGAATAAGACTATTAAAGTTTCCCACATAAAAACAGAGAAGAAACACTCGGATTATAAATAAAATACAATTTGTCACCATCAAGCGTTTCAAATTATTTTCAACTAGCTGCAAGAACCCGCTTCGCTGGGTTTTTAAAAAGTAACGATAGTGAAGATTAAGATAATTACATTATAGCCAATCTTACCCGTTTTCACAGAATGCAAGAATTAGGTCCCCCGTTTTCACAGAATGCAAGAATTAGGTCCCCCGTTTCCAGACTAATTAGAGACCTGGTCCCGATTCTATTTCCGAACGTCTCCTGTTAACGTCAAGTCAAACGAACTATTTTCAACGTCTCTGGAACGTTTACAATCGTTCTATAATCGAACCAATATTCGAATTTTATGTTCGAATTTAATTCNCCACAACTTTCAAAAGTTTCCTTTACTCGCGTGTTTTTGCTGAACTTTACCAGGTTTCACCAGTTTCTTTAATGGCATTTCGAGTATTTTTCGGTCATCGATAACTTCGTAATAGAATAGTTGTCGCCATAGTTCTATATTCGCCTGCTAGTCGCGTGACGGTTTGCGGTACGTCGTGTCACGTGATAACCGGTTGACTAATAATACGCCGAAATTGAAAAGTAACGGCAAATCTTAACGTCACGTGATAATTGTCTGAGATCGTAGGATAATTTATTACTTTCCCGGCTGTTATATAGGGCCTATAATAGAGAGGAAAGTGTGGCGATCGGTTAAAAAATGACCTCTAAGATTTTGCATTTTTGGACTTATGACACCTTGAAACGTCGAGAAATGAAAAAAAAGGGAGTAATTTCTGTATGTATGGATGGATGTTTGTGTGTTTGGGCATCTATTTCGCTTAATATCTCGGGATAGAATAGAAATTAAGTAACAAAATTTGGCACGGTGTCTTGTAAACGAGGGGCATCGATGCTACTAAATTTTGGTGGCGAAAGGTCGAGAGAGTGGGTCATATATCTCCAGAGGTAGGACTAAAGATTTTATTCGTTATTAACATTTACATTCTGTTATAAAACTCACCCCTAGCCTCAAAATTCAGCTTTTTGCCATTTTATAGTAATTAAAAATATAAAAGGTTTTTATAACAAAATCTGATAACAGATGGCGCCACACAAATTTTATTTTTTCTTAATAATATAAAAGTAATTTTAAAAAATTCAAAACGGCCGGAAAAGTTAAGCAACTCTCGTCGCTAGATTTTATAACATCGCAGTCATCGGTAAATCAGAATATTAAGCAATAAGATAGGCCCCATTTGTTACGTTTTCAATGAGACAAATACCTTATTTTTTAATATTGAATATTTAAACTTTTCGATACCACTTTACTTTTACACGATTTTCTTAGGTTATTTACACTTTCTATAAAAAGAAAAAGTGAATATTTTTATCTATATATATATATAAATGGACGTGTCTGTGCCTATACGTCACTCTGCAGCCAAAACTACACATCGCACACGAATGGTGTTTGTGTGTGGTAATAGCCCCGAGTCTCCCATCGTGCACTATGGTGGTCGTATCTCGATAGCTATAAGGGTGTGAGAGATACGGGGTTTGAAAATGGTTGACTTCTAAAATGTGTAACAATGGAAGCGTTAACAATGGAAGTGTTAAGAGAAAGCGGCGTGCAAGATTTACAGGCGTAGATGCGGTTTTTTGCGTTTTTGCGGGAAATCGAACATATTTTTAGACCCGTGTAAAAATTCTCTAATTAGTCTGGAAACGGGGGCCTAATTCTTTCATTCTGTGAAAACGGGTAAGATTGGCTATAATGTAATCTTAATCTTAAATGTTTTCGAATAGTCGAAAATGTTTTGGAATAGTCGAGGACCGTTGTATGTGAGTAGTGTGGATGGCTTTTGGAGACGTGTGACGCACACGCTTCAGTTGATTTTTCATAGTAAAACTGTACGAATAACAGAAAAAAGTGAAAAGTGAATAGTGAAGTGCGAAAAGTAAAAATATACAAAACAATGCCAAAGTGTAAGGAAAAAATGTTTGCGGTCTCGAGTCGTATCTCAAAGGCAAAAGATGGCGCGGAGAAACGAAACCACGGGAGAAAGAGAAGTACGTCCGACATTGCTACGAGAAAATTATCAACGAAACGGAAATAATCAGACAGAAGAGCGACTTGAAATTATAGGGAAACACATCGAATCAGAGAAAGATTACGTAGAGGAAAAGAAAGAGTCTTTTATATTTAAAAAAAAAACTATATTACATATAAATGTACGAACAAATAAAAACACAGCGAAGCGGGTACTTGCTGCTAGTTTTGTTATAAATCTTACATTTAATTGTGTTTCTCCATGTGTCCACCTTCTGCATAATATATACTCCTCGCTGTACGCCACTAAACCCTTACAGCCCGATCTATCATTTCTGGGGAGACTTTTGTAATTTCTTCCCGAATGTCACCTTTTAGTCCACCTTTGA
Organism: Centruroides sculpturatus; assembly: GCF_000671375.1. NCBI lineage: Eukaryota > Metazoa > Arthropoda > Arachnida > Scorpiones > Buthidae > Centruroides > Centruroides sculpturatus. The sequence continues at coordinate 215,081 of NW_019384434.1, forward strand.
AGCAGTTAATAAATATTTTTAAATTTACCTAGGAAAGAGGAATCCCCAAGCTTCCGTTTGGGCGCTTTACCATTCAATTATGTCAATGATTTATTATGTTGGTCCGAATTCAGTAATAATGACAATAATGATAAGAGTTACCCTTTTATTTATTTTATTTGTTAATATTAAAAATATTACACGATATATATAAATTTAAAGTAAAAATTATTATACATTAAATAATTTATTACGTGTAAACAATAATAATTTTTTGTAGACCGGCCACGTACGAAGACAAACCGGTTCCTTTACACACCGAGTAAAGAAAGATAAAGCAAGTGGAGAATTTCGAGCCGAAGTTTTGATATACATAGATTAAAAATAATTATCCTATTAGGTCACAACACGTTAATGCCATAAAAACAGTAACGAGTGAATAATCGGAAAATCGACCTTGGTTCCATCATAAAATGCATAAATTTTACTTTATGCATTTTATGATGGTATATATATTTCATTTATCAAATCTCCGCGATTCCCTTCCCTTTCGGATCACTTTAACCTTACACTCGCTTAGGCGTACCTAGTGGGGGGGCCAAAGGAACCCTGTCACCCTCAGAAGTAAAAGGAAAAAAATACTAGAAAATTTTCCAAATAATTTTTCTTAATTAAAACTCGTTTTTATTTATATTGTTGTTATATTTATTTATATTTTGATCATCATCCAAACGATACATTTATATATAAATACATATAGAAACATCGCCCGCAAGTTCCCAATTAAACCCCATATCTATTATTTATGTCGGATTTTAGGCTCCACTTTACGTGGCCTAAAACCCGACATACTTCTTAGTATAGGCTATATATATATATAGCCTATACTATATATATATATATATATATATAACATATTTAAAATTTTGTAAATTTTGTATATATTTTCTGTATTTTACTTTGTTAATCTCGTCCCTTTTGGAATGAGGTTAACAGCACCAATAAAATAAGGGGAGTTCGAGTGAGGACCCGAAAGTGAACGGACGTGTTATTTTATGGTCTCCAATTTTCTTTGTCTTGTTCAACCTACACTCGACCTTACGACTACGACTGCAAAATAATACGACATATATAAACATTGTTTTTGTTCTTGCTTGCCTATAAATCAAAATTCCGATAGGATATTATTAAAAATGTAAACCTAATCTGTATGAGAATTAATGATTTGTCTACGAGGAAAGATAAATCGATCGAAAGATAAAGCTGGTTTGACAGTTATGACGTAATAGGCAGTCTTTAACACGTATCGCTTATACTCCACCAATTCTATTTTAGGTCTATCTACTTATATGTATTTTGGAAACAAATTATAACCCGATCCATCTTGTAACGAAGATAGACCAACTTTAAACACTATATAATATATATATAAAGTCGAAAAAACTACGCCGTGACACCTCTGATAATTGGTAATTTTCGCTACGCTGCATAGAAAAACAAATTAACTATTAATTTAATAAATTAGGTGTTAATGGACTACAAATACTCAATTTCAGATTATTGACATCGTCGTAAATGAAGATTTTATAAATTACTAGCTTACCCGTCGCGCATTGCTGCGATCTCAGAAGAAAGGAAATTCAAGCAAATTCGTTATGATAAAATTCAATTTACATTTTATTATTTTTATTGAAACTTATTATTATTATTAATTTTCATGGGGAAAACATTTCAAAGTGTCGTTTCAATTCTATTTGTTTATTGGAGTGTTTGTGGATACACGATATTTTTTGAAGGGGGAAATGGTCTTCACAATTTGAAATCGATCGCACATACTGTGCTCGAATGCTCGTGTAAACGCGCGCCATCTATCGTAGAATAAATGTACTATGCCACAAACCTTCGCCGGAGTATATTAAACAACTTCCCAAAGTTTCACGGCAATCGGATAAACGGTGTGGTAATGCATGAAGGACAGACACACACACACATTCATTTTTATATATATAGATGAGTGATGTAAGTTCTTATAATAAGAATTTCATTTTAAAAATAAATTCTCTCCTTAATTATCATTATCATATTTTGTTATTTTATTGTATAAGTGAGGCCAGCGAGCCAAAAGGACACGGAGCTAAAAGGTCGATCGCTCATCCCTCGAGAAATTACTGTACTTCAAATTATAATTTCTTTAGGAAAAGGCAGTAGACCTCTGAAGGAAAGCCGAGGGACGTCAACGGGTCTGGTTAAAAAATCAAAACGAAGAGGTCCGCCCGAGTGTTTGTGTAGTATCATTCGTGTGCGCGCCACAAATGAGATCAAACAAACTCACTGAAGCAGAAATGTTTCCTCAAAAGAGGCAAAAGGCCAAGAAAGTTTACGAAAGTGAAAAAACAATCACAACACCGATGAAAAAGATGAAAAATCTTCAGGTCGAAAGACAAGAAATCTCTAATTTGTCCAAAGAGTAGACTAAGCAAAAATATCTTACTGCGCTTTAAACCAGGAAGTAACTTTAGAACGATTGGAGACGGTCTTTCACAACTCTAAAGTACTAAAAGAAATACTGAGAGCCGGCCAGGGCCCTACAAAGATATATAAAGCACCTTGTTTGGCCAGTAAATCAGCACTTACATTGTCAACATCCTCACGTTCCGGCACTTACGAGAGAAAGACTCGAGATAATCCCTTTCTGTAAATCTCTCGCTTCGAAATACATTCGACTTCGGTTTTTCTCGCCTAAGTTTAAAATGAATTTCATGATTTCCATTAAGTGTGCCATAAACTCCCTTTATAATAATTTTAAAATGTACAACCGAGATGGCGAAATTCTTCACAGTGAATATACAGGTGGCGTAAACGGGTAAATTGAGACACATTGCTCTGTTATTTCGGATCAAATCTAGAACAGGATGAGGCGATTGGGACTTTGACAGCTGTAGAGCATATCGATAGGGACAAAAAAGTCAATGGGACCATGTCCGACGGGATACCAAAGCAATGGGTTTTGTTACTTTAAAATAAAAAATATAAATAATATCAAATTATTATTTCAGCAACCCAATAGTGCTGTTTTTCCCAAACTTATCACAACGACTTCCGAATGTTATAACTCTTTTTTTTTAATTCTTTTTAAGTGCCTTTAAACAAACTGCATTTCGGACTCGTATCGTTCAGTTATTATACAATTGTTACGTATTAATTTGCACAAAACCAAGGTACAAATAAATTTTCGATTTTAGCAATAAAATTAAAATATAAACAATAAAATAAACTTACGTTTGGTGCACAAATCAAATTATTAAATACGCATTTGGCTTTCAAATCTTCGTATTAAAATCAACAAGATAAGCGCACGTTTCAAGTATAAATAAAAACACAAAACGAAGAACTTTTACCTCACTCTTACCGGTGCTTAAACATTATTGTAGGTCCCCCTGCTGGCTAAAACTCGAAATCGAGAGGGGTGTAATTGTATACCGTCGTTATTATTAAATTTTATTTCAAAAAGTTCAAGAATTCTGCTTTTAAATGTATTAGACTCCTTTTTTAATTATTTTTAATGTGTTTGTTTTTTTTCCTTTTTTTTTAATTTCACAACCCTGGCTATTACAATGGCGAGTACTGCTGACGTATAATTATTTTTAATTGCCGTGATACGCAATTAAAAATAAGCAATTCTAAGGTAACGGAGTAACATTATCCGAAAAACGACAGGGGCAACTGTCTCAGTCGCCCTTTATGTGCCTCGAGCAGCGCCCATACTCATCCCGGATAGGCCATAGATCCCAACCCACTTTTAGTGGAATCCTGCCAGGAGCTGACTCCTTTTTACCCGTAATAATTTTTCTCTAGACTGGCATAAGCCAAAAGTTGTATTTTTGCTAATTATAACAATGTCAATCGTCTGTACCATCGTTATATTTTGATTCGTCGTCGTTCTACGAATCGAATCATTTTTTTTAAATTTTCTAACGTTGAGTATTCATTTAACTCCATATCATTGACCTAACAATGTGAGTGTTCATTTTTACGCGAAAAGTATCTATCCATAAAGCGCAGGGAAACCTCTCTACTAACAAGAAAATGTCAAAAATCTCTCTCAAATTAATACAATATTTAACCAACAGATGGCGAAACGATACAAATAATCCACCGAAGCTTATTTCTACGGAATTACTTATACACTTAAGTTATAACTAAAAGTATTGTCCTGACAATTTTCATTATTTATAGAAGTTGTATCAATTTTGTCGAGTTAAAAAATAATAATTTAAGTATTAAAATAATACGGAACTCTCTTTTATTATTAGTAAAGCGAGTGGTATTTTTTATTTTCAGAAAGTCGAATATCACAAGTAACCATTAACTACGTAATATCGGAGATGACCGGCAATAAACGGGACATTTCGTACTATGGTTAAAGAAAATGAATGTCGGTCGTAAAACGGGGTCTAACCTCTGCTTCCACCATTTTGAAAGTATTGTATTAGATATAATGAGATTGCCAACTGCGTGAAAGCGTATCTAAGGCTGTTAAAAGAATGAAGTCTCCTTTATAAACAAGAAAATGTCTATATTAAATGCTTACAATATTCAAAATTGATTATTTACTAAGCTACAAAATAAACTGAATGTTTATATAATACGTATAACGAATTACATCTACTCCGTGTTCGTATATGACGTAATAAACTTGTAATCTTAATTTATTGTTTAGATTTAATCCGTATCGAATAGAATCGATGTGTGTATTTTGCTAGACGCTATAAATAAAAAGATTCTTGATACGTCATTTTTGGCACTTCCCGTTTGGGACGTGCACCGAATGCGGCCTACGACCGATACGGATGCTAATTGTTTATGGATGACGGAATATTTCGGGATTTCTACAAACAGAAATGTCACGGTCGTTATTGGTCTTTCAATTATTTTTACAAAGAACCACCTCGAAATAATGAAAGAATATATGTAAAAAATTATCTGACATTTTAGTACGCTTCCCGTATAGCAACAATGTCGTAAATTGATACCGACCAGCGTAGTGACCTTAATTAAATTCGCCCATTTCGATACTTTTGTCAGTAACAGCGTGCCGGAAACAAAATTATTTCCGAATCAGCACGGGGTGGAAAAATTTATATTCACCAGAGAATCGCAGAAAATAGACTAAATTTTGTAATGAAAATTACATTCTATAATGACGGTAATCTTGGCCCGTTTACGTTCTATTGTAGGCCGAAATACAGGTAGTTTAAAGTTTTATATCGTGGCTTGAAACTGACATACAAACACAAACTATGATTTAAGGGCTACACTAACTCAAAAAGTTTTTTATTTAGTACTTTCCTCGTTCCTATGTTAATTCAAAGCCACGATATAAAAGTTTGAAATTGTAAACTACCTTCAGTGACATACCGTATTTCGTAACCGAGTTATAGTTTGATCCGTTAAAGCGGAGATGTTATTGCGATAAAGCTCCGTATGACAGTAGAAAATATTCTTAATTAAATTAAGGAAGAATAAAGTCAAAAACTATAGAATTTAAAATCTACGTTAAAATACTAAATACATATTTAGCTTGCCAAATCTTTCGCAAATGTCTCGCTATTAGCTCGGCAGTGGCCGAGTAGTTAAAACCACAGAAAACTGATAGTTGGTCGTGGATTGGCTGCCTGATCAGTGGAGTTTTCCGGGGTTTCTCCACGTTTGTAACACCTAAATGTGGGCCAGTTTCCCGTAGAAAGTCTTACCGGGAGGCACCACTCCTCGGCACGAGGACGATCGTCCACGTGTCGCGGCGCTGTGTACAAAAACAAATAAAACCTCTGCCATTAGCTTTTCGTATTAGTAATTTTACTTCGGCGGCATTAATGCCGGCTTCTAAACTTTTCAGACTATTCTTTCCAATATAAAGTCATTTTAGTCCTTAAAAGGGTGACTTTAGATTAAATTTTCTCCCATTTCATCTCATCTCCACTGCCGATTTTACTTTCTCGACTGTTACATACAACAGAGGAAAATTACAGCCTTCGGTCAAAAAATGTCCCCCAAGATTTTTACATTTCAGGACTGATGGAACCTTGAAACATTATGTTAAAAATTGGGGTTTTTTTCTGTATGTATAGATGTCAGTATGTGGGGGCGCGATGTTATTCACCCATTTTGAAGCTTAATAATTTGTAGAAATTTTGCAGGGATGTTGGTGTACAATGGTGTTAGGGTACAATGTTTCTAGATATTTTCTTGATGTAGGAGGTCGGATGGGCGAGCGGTCGAGGCAGCAGCCTACCGCCCTGGGGGACCCGGGCTCGAATCCGAACGGGTCGAAAAATCCCCAGGAATTTTTCGGGGGGTGGTCCGTTCGGATATGTCGGATCCCGTTCCTCACCGCCCGGCAGCCCCGTTGTAGGTTTGGCCCAACCCATAATGGGCTTGCATAAAGAGGCTCTCTTAGTGCCCACAGGGCGGAAAGAGTTAAAAAAAAAAAGATATTTTCTTGAAATTAAGGAGCGAGGCCGTATCTCAAAAGCTTACAAGCTACGAAAGATTTTTACACGTAAAAATTTTTATTATATTATTATTTATAATAAAAAATTTAAAAAACAGATTATGAAACAACATATTAATAAAAAACAAATACATTTATTTTTTAGTAAATAATTTTTCTTGTTTAATAATATAAAAGTTATTTTTTAAAATTCTTATAACAGATGGTGATGCACACAATTTGAGAAACTGCTAATGCGTTTCTTAAATATTTTTCGTCCGGAACCCGTTGCTGGATTTTTGAAGATGAAAACAAATAAAGAATGCCGGGGGAAGTCCAGTAACAACGTCGCCATCGAGACTATTTTTTCACATAATTTAGAATTATTGACGACCAATCAGTGGCCCAGTGGATAAAACCACCGAACACCGATACGAACGGCGATAAGAAATTCAGTTTCTCTTTAAAAAGTCTCCTCTTATTTAGGTGTTAGAGGCGAAGAAGCTGTTTAACTGCTGCAAAAAACGCGAGTGCTTTCCGGGAGGAAGGATCCACGTTTTTGTGTCGTCTTCTTCCATCAATCTAGTCCTGGTTATTGAATAAATTACGCGATGAAATATTACCGTCTTCGGTATACTTCCGTTACATCATCCCAATCCAAATACCGAAGCCAATGTTATTGTATTAACATATTTCGTTATCGTTATTTATCTATAAAATTTCCCATAAAACTGCAAATTTCGCTTGTTAAAATCTTAACAGATGGTTCGTACTTATCGACAAACAACAAATTGCAATTTATCAATAAAAATCCGTATAACTGTTTGTTTGTTATCCGATCTTATCCGCGATTTTGAAAAAATGTTACCGAAATTTCATGAAATTTGTATTAATCAAAATATATTCATTATGTTTTTATTACTATGGAAGATATCATTTTAAATTAAAACCGATTACCCAGCACCGAAACCCGGAAAGCTGGTTGCGCCTAGGACCCGGCGTACCCACTCTTGTTTTTGCCCTGGCACGATGTAAAAGTGCCTTACATTCCCGAGACATTTAATATTCTAATGAAATTATTTATAAAATTTATCTCGAGAAGGTAAATTCATTTGGTAAAGATTTTACCTTTCCGATTGTTATACGTAGCAATTGTTAGAATGAGAACGAGTAAAGAATGCCGGAAAAGTCTAGTAACAACGTGGTCAGCTTTTTTTCTCTCCTTCTTATAAAAGCCTCAAAATGAGCTTGTGTAATTTTAAATTTTTCAAAGTTTTCCGCAATTCTTCCCTTTACTTAGTTACCGTAATCCATGCGTGTTTGTAAACACTATATATTACGTAACTTACATTCAAACTTTAAAGTAACTTATATATCTCTACGGTAAATTTTTGTCTATATATAACAGAATATCTTGTATCTGTTATCAAAATGTTTCATCGATATTTTAAATAACATTAATTAAACACTTAATGTTTGGGACAGACAAAGGGGTTGTCCATCCCTCTGCCTGTCCCAAACATTAAGTGTAAAACAGTAAGCTAAAATCTTACTGTTTTACACTTATTAACAGGCCCAAACGATTCGTTTGCGTAAAATGTTACGCGAGCTACGAAATTAAATACGAACTTTCGGGACGGGCCTTATAGGGCTCGGGAGATAGAGCGGGCCCCTTTTGCCACCGTTTTGAATAAACGAAATGCCTGCAACATTTCTTTACTAAATAAAAATCAGTCTTAAACGATTTTAATTTTTAATAAAAGTAACATTAATTTATAAGGGTGGAAACAATTAAGGACCCGAAAATTTTCTTTGGGCCGTGGGGAAAAATCCCCGGCTCGCCCCTCTCCGCCACCCTATTTTTTATAACTGGAGCTAGAATCTTATCTAAAAAGTGTAAAATAATTAAATTAGCATTTACGTCGACTAACTTGAAATATTCCGGACGATTTAATTATTCGGTTTAAGAAATTTCATAATAAAACTCTCCTTCCTTTTCCCTACTTCGTCTGTTAAGTAACGCCAACGCCCTCTCGATTAAATGAATTTCAGAAATTTCTTCCTTAAATATTTTTCAATTTAAAAATCAACTTAAGAATTTTAATTGTAAATTAAATATATTTTAAGATTTTAATTAAAAAATTAATTAAAATAAAATATTCCTTGTACAATACGTCTTATCGAATTCTGATATCAATTTTTAGTATAAAAAAAAATTTGCATAAAAAGCTATTTCAATAATTCGTCACCAGATGTCGCAAAAACGGAAATACGGTTGGTAATTGCGCCACGCGTTATTACCAGGTCTTTAGGAACGGATGATATTTATGTCGTTGGAATTATTAAAATAATTTTCTCCCCTTGTGTGGAAATTAATTGTTTTTCTTCCCTTTTTTTTTATCAAGATCACGCCGCGATTGGAAGTAGAAAAAAAAACCGGAAACGAGAAAAAACAAAGGAAAAAACTGTCTTTATTCTGTCTGGAATTGTAAAACTAGATTAAATGGACTGTTTACAACAAGCGATTAAGCATTTTACAAATTTATAGAGAGTTAATTATCAATTTGTATCTCCGTTTACCATCCGATTCCTTATTAAACAGGAATTAGCCGCCGGCTTAAATCGGCTTAAGTCTAAACGAAAGCGGAAGGATACGCGTAGAAGGCACAACGGAAGTCTCTTTAATCTCGTCTAGTACGAGACTAGACGGTGGGCATTTTTGTTCTTTCCCCTTCCCCCGATTAAATGGCGGAAACGTCCATCGGAAGGACGGAAAATCGACCTTTCGTTCCACATATTTTAGGTTAAATTATCCGGAGCCGTGTTATTTCCCACGTTTCGCGAATGAAAAAGTACGGCGGGGGAACGTAAATCGGTCGACTCGCCGCGGGACTTCGCGATCCGTTCACGTGATACGATTCCGGTTATGCCGGGGAGTGATTTTTCCCATCGAGTACCAGCGACGGGGTCGCGCCGCACACCTCGACGTCGCCACGTCGCATCGCTGCGCGAAAACCACTAATTAATCGAACCCGCGCCCGCCTTTTCTCTCGTGAATTATTGAAAAAAACTGCTAGTCTCCGCCACGCCGATTCTGGCGGCCGTATTGAAATTCGGATCGTCATTTTTTATTTATTTATCTTATTTTTCGGCTGGCCAACGAAATGAACGGCAAAATAAAGTATTAATAATTAATGTTTTAAGTGGAAAGCTAATTTACATAAATTATAAATCCGAGTTTTATAATATTTCATTATGTTTTCAGCTGTTTTTGTGCGCCGAAGCCGGTGTTTTTCGTCTCTTTTCGAAGGTATTTTCAATGGCGTATTTAGCTAAAAATAACGAATTTTGACTCCAGGCAATTTCTAGTCATTTGCCTTTCTATAGCGTATATTTAATATTTCTTCCCCTTCCTCCCTTCTATAAAAGATTCTCCTATTATTTGATTTATTTGTAGAGTTCTGAAACGACAACTTGTCAATAAAACCACTTCTTTTATTTATTTATTTTTTTATATAATGGCCAAATTAATTTTTTATCGATCATAAATTTCTAAAGAGTCGGGGGCTTCGTAATTGGGGGAATCGACGCCAACTAAGTACTACATTTTGCAGCTTCTTACCGGGCGAATGACGTGGGTGACGTTGGCTTCGCCCCCAAATTAATTTTCTTCGTACACAGTGTTGAGGTAGCGCAAAGGGAACTCTACACCCCGTTGTTACGTAATAAACGCTACAGTTAACACAAAACGAAAGGGTTAATAAACAAACGGAACGTAATTACAGCGCAGAAACCACCCGACAGACACACACTTCATCTAGAATTGTGTGTCTTCGAGAGGAACCGATCCCTACCCGTGTCCTGAGGTAAATTTCGATTAGACCGAAGCCATTTCTTACAGAATAGTCGCGGGTTCGGTTCCGGCGGTGTAACTTTATTATATAATACCGCAAATAGCAAAAATACGTCATCTACGGCCGACTGTACATATCCTTAATGAAAGTAGCCCGTACGGTATATCGGGGTGGCTACTCGTTTTGGCGTTTTTAACGGACCAACCGCTCGAGTTTCCACTTAGAATAACACAACATAAAAGCTACCGTGACACCTCTCTTTCAATTTTCTACGTCACCGATCGGACAGAATCGAAGGGGATAGTTTCTCCTTTCGTAACGGATGACGCCAGGGGAAAGCCACTTCACAGGGTAACTAAGAGTAAAGGTAGGAAGGAAGGGAATTCGCTCCTAGAAGGGGGTACAAATCCTGTATTTTAATTCCCTTCACGTTCGATATTGTCGGCGCGTGGCTATTTACACGGGATTTAAACCGGTATGAGGGAGACGAGCGGCGGTTTTGAACTAATTCGACCAAGTTGTCAACAATTACGACAGATGGCAGAATATAAACGAATTAAAGGTTATTGATACTGTCAAATTATTCCGGGCCTGTATCCGTATGCGGCGACGTCGTTAATAAAGAAGTAAACACAAGTCATTGGTTTGTGGCGCTTTTAAAATTCGGCACTTTTTCTTCTTTCGAGCCAACCAATTAATTAAAACGAAATATTTCCGAAGTCGCATCTTCCATCCTTTTCGGTAAACAGGTTTAATTATTTGAGAGAACGAAGAGGTAAGTATCGTAACGCTACCAGTTAAAACGGGAAAAGAGGTTACGTTACTGTAATATACACGGATAAACCGCAAAAAGATCGATTGCCGAGTTTATTTTTAACTTCTGACACCGTAAACGGGAAAAAATCATCTTTTAACGAAGACAAAACCTCGACGATCTTTGGATACGATCTAGGCGTAGGCGACAAAATTCGAAAATGTCGCAAATTAACTTTCAAATACTAAAGACTTGTATTTGACATTCCTTCGAAGTAACGACGGAAGTAACCTATCAAAATCCCCTACAGGCGAGTGTTTTATACATCTCATAGTTTCCTCAATTCTACCTACGACCCGTTCTCCCCGTATCTATATAATGTATTCTATATAACGCTGTAGCCAATCGCGCCGAGTAGATTAAAAATGACGTGGCATCGATTGCTACGCGATTCTTTATCGCTCTTCGACTCAATCGCTCGTTACGAATAGCGAGCGAAAGAATCGAACCCGGACTCCTAATATACGCTCGACCAGTAAGGTTGCGCTCAGACTGGCTCTTCTTACGTCTGGTCAATGGAAGAATGCTTTAGAAATAACGTCTTCTTTGATAACGTAACGCATCCGGACGCATTTAATTGCGTCTTAACGACAAGTTGGCATAAACTTAGGTTCGAACCAAAGAAAAGTTTAGTTTACTTTCTAGTAATTACGCGCCGACAATTTATAACTGTGTAACGGATCTAGTGACGCACGCTCCACTGTCTCGTTGCATCTGTTTTTACGTCACGCCAATTATTACGAAAGAATTGACGAAAATAGAATTCGCCGATGTATGGAACGGGCTCGAATTTGATTTTAATTTAAATGGAAGGTAATTCCAAGTCCTCGGTTCTGCCAATCACCGAACGCGTTACGTCCAATCGCGTGACTTTAAGTCAAACTCAGACTCGTGTTAGTCCTCATAATTATAGCTTCTATAACGACTGTCGTCTGAACTTCGGTTCCAATTTCGGAAACGAACAAATGGTCTAAATTGCTAAATCCGAGTTCGAACGTATTAAGGCACGTGGCCCAAATAAGGCCCACAGAAAACGTTTAAAGGTAGAAGAGAAAATGGCGTAACGCAACGACTGAACCACGCGTAAACAAAACGCCAGGCTATACACGGCAGTAATTAGTCTTATTATTCGACGAATGACTGAACGTATAAGCCCGTTTTATTGGGCCTTTATTTTTCCTAAATGAAGCCGGCGATTGAAATTTCATGGCATTTTTCTTCGCACTCTCGGCCAATAAAATACACCCACGTCCTCGGGCCGATAACCGATGCAATTCATCATTAACGGAAACGTAACAACTCCCGTTCCCGCGCTTCCGTTTCCCCATTCTCGTAACCCATCCGCCATCGTTTGCTGCCTAGCAGCGGCGTAACGTTTTAATACGTTACCCATTTCCCTACATTATTAATAAAGCGGAACGTCGAAAAGGAGTAATCGCATATAGAGTTGTATAGAAATTGGAAAAGAATAAAAATAATTAAAATTAACTTAATAAACCGGAAAGAAAAGGCACGACCGTGCCCACGCTCGTCCTTTCCAGATTATTAAATTCGAATTACAGTCGAAGATCATTTTGCATCGAACACAACATCGTTTGTTAGTAAATAATTACAAAAATGTCCTCCACGCGCGTTATTGTTGTTCATTACCTTTAACTGCGTAACGACGCCAAGTTCAAACGGGTGTCACGTGTTAATAAACAGGAATGGCTCCGGGTTCGAGCGCATTGTCAATCATTCAATTCCTAACTATTTTTGAATATTTTCGACTTTCGGCGTAAATTACCCTTTACGCATGCCTAGATTAACTATGACGTGTATAATCTTTCGGTTTTTCACAAGAAATTTGAAACGGGTAGGGAAGACAGACTCGACTTACTTTTCTAGTATTCGACGTTATTTATTTATCTCCCCCAAAGCCAGAAATGCAAAAGTGCCATCTTAAAAACGACATAACGGACCCGTAAGAGAACAAATTTTCGAACGACACCCCAACCTATAAGTCTAAACGACACGATACTAGTGAGGGATCGACGTAACGTACGAATAGATAGGGGAAGATATAAGGTTCTCGCGTAATTCTCAGTTAAGACAAAATCTACACCTGCCCCGCCAATATAACAACGTAACGCGTTACGTACAACCAGGAAATTATCCCACGTCTTTCTCTAAGACCGGCTGGAACCCGGATCGTGCCCTCTAGTCATTAACCGCACGCTAGCACTTCGTTACGGGGGCCGCGTACAACACTACCGTACCGAGCGCGACTCTTAATTACCTCACTGGAGCCAAATTCGGCGCGTAACTGGCGCGACTTTAAACGGAACTTACCGAGCCGTCACGTAACAATCGCAGAGTTACGCGCGTTAATTCGTCCGCGTATCGCGTAACGTTTCCTTACCGAGGAAACATGGTAGAAACTATCGAACTCGCCGCGTTGGTTCTGCCAATTCCAGGCGGTGGCGGGAGTGAAGGCGCGCACGAACCGCGCGTAAATCGAATAATTTCTGGTATATTACGAGACGCATGGAAAAGTATGAAGTAAAAGCGCGTAGACGGAACGAAGAGAGTCGGCAGCGCGTAGAAATAAAGACGCGCTTCGGAATAAGTCTTAAAAGTGTGGAATACGAAATCCGATCGTCACGTGCCGGAAACCGAAAATCTTCGTTACAAAAAATGGCCGCCGATGGGTTTTATCTATTCGGTTACCATACCGAAATACCAATTAAATGGCGCTACGGAGCACCGCCGGGCCAAAATCGCTCTTTCGATTCCGCTTCCGGTTGCGAAACCACCGGGCGATATTTCTTCCCCAATGGATTAACCGGAGTCCGCGCGCTCTCCCGTTTAACCGTCTATCTTAGTCCTTCCCCAGCACGGGAAAGATGGTCGATAATGTTTACCGCTTTTAATAAATTTTATGCAAAAATTGAAAGTCCGAGGTGATAAAATATTCCGCTTTTTGTGGCGAGGATAAAGGCGCGTTTTGTATCTGTAAATATTTACAAACTCCTCCCGGGGAACGACTCGGCGGTCGATAAAGACGCCGACGCTATCCTCCGTCGCCCGGTTTTGCGGAGCGCGGAACGACGGATTATCCGTGACGGTCCACCCGGAAAATCCGCCTCCCGCGCCTTTCCACAAGGGATTTTCCCGACCGGCCTCTCGCTCTTCCATCACCGCGGCGACGTCTCTCTTACGCTCGACCTTCGACCTCCGGTTCTCGTGCACCCGATTAACCGTTCCGCCCAACGAGAATTTCATTGGAATTTCTGGATATTTTCCCAAGGACGAAATCGAACTCGAATCGAAAGCGAAGAAAGGTCCTAAAAAGGAAAAATTTTCCTTTTTCGCGTTAATCGCGTGGGAAAAACGGGAGGGACAAGCGAAAATCCGACCTCTTCCGTCGAGAATACCATTTAATCGTAATCCCCGGTTAAGAATTAAACCAAAAATATCGTTTGTAGTAGAAATCCGAGAGAATCGCCAAATGGTTTGGCCCGATTATCCGGGTGTAATCTTAGATAATTAGCCGAAGAGAACGGAAAGTCAACTGACTCGGGGTTCGAATTCGACGGGAACCGCGACTTTCTCCATGTAACGGAGGGGAGGAGAGAGAGGAGTAGACGACGGACGTCGGGAAAATCACCGTTTCTTCACCCCAAAGTAGTATATTTTCTGCTTTGGTCGGCTGATAATTACGTAATTCCCACCCGCTCGGCGGTTTGGTACCTACCGAATAGGGCAAATGCTCGGGGCATCCGAAAGAGGTGGCCCCGAGTATTTGATGCATTCGGACCGGGTGAGACGGGGGACGGCCGAGAGGAGGAGGGCGTGGGTTGGAAGCGGAGGGACCGGCCAGAGACCCTCCCCCGGGGGCCGACGGCCGGGGAGCGACACTCCGGTGGCTACCGACGGCGACGGGTGGCGGGATCTGCGCAGGCCGCGTGCCGAGTGTGGGCGGTCGGACGACCGAACAAAACCCGCTCCGACGTCGCCCGGACGGGACATCCATTCGGCCGTCGCTCGCCCCGCGCAACACGCAGCATGCGAATCGCCGTCGGCATCGCGTTCACGGTAAGCCTTTTCTTTCCGTTTGTCTGTCTGTTCGGGCGCCACCTTCCGTCGGAACCCCCGAAGGGGTGCCTTCCCGGGGGAACCCCAACGTCGCCCCGGACCTCCCGAGCTTCGCGCCCGTCTTCAGGTCCGGATCGGCGCTGGCGCGTCCGTGGCCGGGAGAAGAAAATCTCTCCTCCGTTTCCGAAATTTCCGTTTTGGTTCCTTTGGTTGTGGCCGGCCGGAGGCTGAGAGGCGTCGCCCGACGCCCGTAGCCCCGATCTTCCCGGGGTCGGCGGTCGACGGCCTCCTTCCGCGCGCCTTTGGCCGGAATGGGGAGCGGGAACGTTTCTTTTATTTACTAATTCCTCCGGACGCGTCGAGGCGGTCGCCGAGTCGCCTCCTCCGCGCTCCGCGCCGCGGGATCGGGCCGACCGCCTCCCTCCGGCCCGGGACGAGACGGGTGGAAACTTCGCTCCTCTCCGTCGCGACTTAAAGACGACCACCGCCACGCGCGGGCCAATTAAAGTCGGCGCCAGGAAGAGCGCGACGCGCACGGAGCGAAAGGAAACGAAACGTTAACGCGTAAAAGATTTCATTCGGATAAAAGGGGGTTCGAGCGCGGGGAAACGGCGTAATTCCGGAATCCCCACCCGGATTCGAACCCGGATCCCGGGTGAAACGGTTTACCTAGGCAGAAAAGCCAACGGAGGACCGGACGTGGGAAGTGGCCGGAAAAGCCAGAGAAAGTCGAAAGGTGGCTCCGAAAACCGGGGTTATCCGACGCGTCTTACAAAGGGGACCGGACATTTGCCTTCTTCGAGAAAATCTGCCGAAAAGCGGGCGTACCTTCGACGTATCTCGAATCGTCTGGTGACTGACGAGACCAAAAAGAGATGGCGACGGTTTCTACAATTTTCGCAGGAACACCGACCCTTCTGCGGTAACAAAGCGAACGGAAGAAACCTCCACCCCTTTCCGTCAAATACCGGGAAGAAAGAACCGACGATTCATTTCTTGCAATCGGCAAGCGAAAAACATCGAGAAGCGCGAAAATTCCCGGTTTCCTGGAAAAGTAAGTTTTTCCGGGTCTGAAATTTCCCGGAGATAAGGGTGTCGATAAGGAAAGTTATTGGGGCAGGACTCTTCCAGGCTTTCTTCGTCGCCAGTAAACACGCCGAGGGATTACCAGGGAGACGAGTAACTCGGGATGACGAAAGGTTAAAGTTTCCCGAAAGGAGGAAATCGTCGTTAATGTTAATTATTTAATTAGTGTCGAACGTACTGCCACCGCCGATAAGCCTGGCGGAGCGAGAATCGCTATCGTTTCGTTATCGGCGACGTGTTTGCGCGCCGCCGATAACGATACGAAAGCGACTTTCGAGGGGTCTCGTCCGCCGGACACTGCCGGTAAAGCGCGATCCTTCGAACAATTCCCAAAAAAAAAGCGCGTGTCCGCGATTCCGAGTTCCCGACGAAGATCGGAAACGCGTCGCGTCGATCGTTTCGAAAGTTTGGAACTATTTGGAAGCGATAAAGGAAATCGAACCCATTCGACCCTCTTGGGAAAATTTCGGCCGGTCCCTTCTTTCTTCTCGAAATGTTCCCGGAGAAGGGCGAAACGAAGGCGTCGACGCGCGCCCTTGGCCTATTCCGATTCGTTACTCTTCCGGAACCGGAAGAGATCGGAAGAAATATCGCTGCCGCTACGGAAGCGGCGTCGGAAACCCCCAGCGGAAAGAGAAAGATAAGACGTCACGGAATTGCCGTCTCCTTTTGCAACGCGCGGGATATAAATGCGGAGAGAGCGAAGATCTGGTCAATTCTCTCCACCTTCGACATGAACTTGCAGTTAGTGTTACTGGTACGTTCCTTTCCTCTACTCTTTACGTTAAATTGTTCTTTTTCACGAACGAGACACTTCGTCCCTCCTAAACTTTTGTTCTTTGTCCAATTCTTGGGCAAAGAACGGTAACAAAGAGATGTCCTCCCCTTAAATATCCTGGTTTATCTATCCCCGGGCAGGTTTTTTCGCCTCTTAATCGCTCTACGTCCGGGTTTCGTTTAAACAATCGTTATAACTGGAAGCGTTTCTGTCCCGTACAACCGACGACCCTCGATTTAGCGCTTTCTCCGAAGTTCCCTGCTTCTAAACCTCGGATAAAGGACTCCAACCACCGTGGCTAATTCTCGATTGGGGCTTTTTAGGTGGCGCGATAGGGACGGAAATCGTTGGGTGGAGATTTTTCCGGAAGGACGAGTCTTGCCGGAAAAGACCGGGTTACGCGTCATCAGTTCCGGAAGTGGCCGCGGGTAAACGAAGATAGTTAAAAGCCACTTTGACGCGGCGCGCGGCGTAGAGGCGCGCTTGACGGCTCTCGCAGGTTGACCGTTTGTTTTTGTTGCAGCTGCTGTCCGCGTCCCTGTGCGCCCAGTCCAGACCCAACGTTCCCAACGGATGGAAGCTCGGCAGGAGGAACAGGTGAGACCTGGTTCGACCTTCGACCCCCGACGGCGCCGGTCGGGGACGGCTACGCGACGTCACGTCTTTTAGTTCGAGATGTCCGGAAACGATTAAAAATTCGTTTCCGGAGATTACGTAACGGCCGTTAACCCCTGGTCTTATTGGTCCTCGCGACTATTTTTACGACTATCCCGTGGAAGATAAAAGTAGGAAATGCAGAAAGCCACGCGACGCGCGACGGAAGATTGGCGCTGGGGAAATTTCTCCTTTTCCCCATCGGATATTAATGCAAAATCGACTCGAATGTATAAAATGATAAAAGTTAGACCGAGCTTCGAGCGCGGAAACTTTAAAGAAATGCCCGAAATATTAAATTCGAACGAAATTCTGCGAATTTTCCTTCTTGGTTTCCTAGCAACGAAAACGACCGCCATCGGACGGACTCTTTCTTTCGACTTCCGTCGCCGTAACTACCAACGTAACGAAGCGTTACGCTCGGGTGTCGGTCTCTCGGTTTCGCTTCCGACGTGGCCACGCGTCGGTCGACGCGGTTAAAAATATTTTTTTTTCGTTACCAATCTCTCGAGCCGTAATCACCACCTACGCGGGTTACGCTCTCGGGCGACGTTACGTAGAAACGGAAAACTAACGTAACGCATTTCCTTTCGGTAGAAACTGGCTGCGAGAAGCGTCGTGGAAGAAGAGGAGTTACGTCTTTCGACCGAGCGAAGTGGTCAGGGAGTGTTGTCCTTCCGTGTTGGAGATCAGCGAACCACGAGGAGGGAGGTCCGTTACGGGGATACTCATGGACCTGTATCGGGACCGTAACTCGACGCAGAAGTTCTACGAGACGGTCTGCCGTCGCGACGTGTTGGACAAGCGCTGCGACTACGTGGGCGACAAGCTGCGACCCTACTCCAAGTGCGTTCAGAAATACGGCCTGAGTTACGCCCTGGTGAGAAAACACGGCACCGACGAGGACTGGCGCCTGGACTACATCCTGATCAGGAGCGGATGCGCGTGCGAGTTACGGTTCGAGATCATCAGACGTCCCGAAGAAGGTTTATGACGCCCGCGCCCGCATCCAGGCGCGCGGCGGCGCGAAAACGTCGCCGCCGGCGCGCAGTCGAAGCGTCCTTTTGTTCATATTTTCTTCTCTATTGTATTTTTACGGCCGTCCGAGGAGGGTCCGCGACTCGGCGGCGGCTCTTTTATTTATGCAGTCCGTTACGTTTTTTGTGTGTTAAAATAAAATTGGTCCGAGCAAAAAAAAAAACACCGACGCTAATGATTTGGTCGGTCACGACGCGGGGGATGGACACGTGGCCGGAGACGACGTGGGAGCGGAGGGGAGGCTTTCCAAGACGATGGGCGACGCGCTCGCGCGCTGGCCCGAGAGACTTTTCCACCTGAGCAAACAGCGGAAAGAGAAACCACGTCAGGTATGCTACCGAGAGGAGGTGTGGTCCGTAGGTGTCGGTTGAAGTGTTTTTTTGTTTCCACCGTTATCGGTATACGGCGAAAACGGTAATTTGCGGTCAGCCGTTTGTTTAATCTCGGTCCGAAGCCACTAGAGACGAGGACGTGGGAAACACCTGTTTGTTGAGGCCCCGAATTCCGCGAATTTTTGCATCTTTCTCGGCAGACGGCGGACGGCGCGTCGCTTCTTCCACCCGGGGGCGTATTCCATTCCCCCGCAACCCTCGCGTCTGTTGTTTCGTTACTTTCTGCGCCCTGTCGGCGGCGCAGTCTTGGAAATTTGGGGGTGTTTACCGATTTCTCAGTTTATACCGATAGAATTACACGTAAGGTGGGTACGACTTGCCCCTTGGCGTTAAGATCTGTAATTTCGGAGTGACGTTCTTCGATTCCGTGACACGACACGCGCTTACAGAACGCCGACTTAAAATACTGATCTGTCATTTAGCGACGGTACAACACTTAATACCCGATCATCCCCGGTGTATATTCTTACAACGGAACTAGAATATTTTATAGCTTTAGAGGTATTCGAATCCTAAAGGTTCTTCTGTTGTCGTAGAAACGAGGTTGTCGAAAAGAAGAGGTGTCGCGCTACAAAAGGACGCCAGGATGGTAAACAGTTTCTACTTGAAACGTAAAAGAAAAGTAAACGGTAGACCTAAGTAGCTAACTTAACACAAAAACCGCCGTCTTCCATCCAGAAAATTATTTCCTCTTCGTAAAGTCGATTATCCGTGTTTAGACTTATAAAACGGCGCAAACATCAGTTAAACAATAGAAAAGGAACCGTGTTAAGTGACGCGAGACTGGGCGTTAATTTTTAAAAGACGACTCTTTAATATTACAAAAAAGTGCAAATAAAAATAAAATCACAGACGACGGAGTTCACGAACTTCCAACTTTTCTGCTCCCGTATGTCCTCCTCCTGGAGTTGATCCGTTTGTTGCAGGTGTGGCAACATTTCGCTTTGAAGTACCACGTGTCGCACATGTGACGCAGGGACTGGCACAGAGCCACTTCCAACTTGTCTCGGCACTGACTGAAAGCTAAACGGTCGAAACGGGTTAGAAAAAAAGGAAGGGGTCACCCTGGAAACTCTCACAAATCTTCCGCTAACCTGAATTGTGTTCGGCGCATTCCTGGTTGACGCACTGTTGCAGGTGAGAGGGTTTGTCGTCCGCCGAACATCTCGACGACGAAGCCTGCGTGCTCAGATCCACGCATTTCACGTGACGTCTCCTGAAACCTTCTCCGCAAGAGGCGGAACACTAAGCGCGCGGGGAGAGGGTAAAGTTCAAATTACTCTTCTCGTCATTAATCCGCGTAACGCCCGCGCTAGGAGGGTGGGTGTGTGACTAAGGTGTAAAATTTACCTGACTCCAGGGTCCGGCTATCCATTGCAGACAGGATTTTATTAAGCACACCCTAGTCTCCGATGGCTTGGCTTCCGGATCGCATTTGTCTTCTTCGGGGCAGTAGACTTTTCTGTACTGTAACCCACGATCGCAGGACGACGAACACTGAAATATAAGTTTAACAATAGTTTCAGTCGCGGTACACACCGGGTTCCGCTGGCAGTTAAATACGTAGGAAAGTATAGAGGACCGGGTTCGATTTCCCCATATTCTGATTATCTGAAAGCGAATTACGAAATTCCAGTTACATTTTTAATAGAGTCGAAATTATTATTCGACATATCGACACAACTGTTAAATAATAAAACACCACAATTTCATTAATTAATTTCGTTTCGAATGACGTTATTCGATTATCAATTGCTCCCACCGTACTCGAACACTACACTTTAAAACACGTTCTATTCTAGTACACGAAATTAATAGTTTATTTGAAAATTTAGGTGTTTACAAATGTAGAATATTAACATTAACACAATACCGAGACGAATAAGCCGCATTATTTGGCAGGCCAAGACACGAGAGGGGTCCAGAATCACATTTAAAACAACAAAGACGTCACACAATTCTTCGGACGGTACTCTTTGTATTTATTGCCTTATCTGAAGTAAGAACACCAATTTCTTATAATTAATCACTTAACGAAAGACACAGAACATTTACTGGTTACGCAAGAACTTACATATAAGCAGTAAGTGATTAACACTAATCGACAACTATTTATAGCGAATGTCGAAGACAATTGAAGAGAAGTGTATTCGAATTTGGTTTGGAAAGAAAAGGCGAATACCCGACAATTCGAATTTAAAATTATAAATTTACAGTCATTTTTAATGTTAAATCTTAAAGGAATTTCTAGATTTAATTTAATTAAAATGAACGTAAATATAATTGATTCTATTCGGTTACTCCAGTCATTGTTCGATTAATAAATAAGCATAAAAACAGAATTTAGTCGAAATTACGTAATATTTGAAAGGAGATGGGCGAAATATTTAATTAAAGTCTTCAATATTAATGTTCGGGCTTAATTCTTAAACGCAACGGGCATTTAAATACACCTTACGTAAAACGTCACACTCCAATAATTGTATTTTATAAGGTAGGGGGCCCATTACGTCCCTCCAACTTTGGACTAATATTAACTCATTACCTTACATTTTTATTCCGTTCGGAACCAACAGGTGAAAAAACACAAGAGGTAGAACAATCGGGAGCCCGAATTATTGGCAAATACAGGGCTTACACCCTCTCCATAAACAGACTTTTGTCTTCATTTATTGCCAGAGACTAATCTAACTTTCCTATTATTTTTCAACATAAAACTTTACATTTTATAAACCAGGCACTAAAATTCCCTCGGGTCCGTCGATTCTCCTCCATCCGGGCCCCTTTCTTAACAGCTATCCTGATTATTTAATGATCTTCATTAGAACAAATGAATTTACTGGTAATTATAAATTACTTCGTAGGAATATTGTTTATACCAATTACTTTATTATTTTATCAGTTTTTTTCAAAGAAAGTAATTAATTTTTTAATTAATAAACTAGTAAAGTAATTTATATAAACAATATTCTTATGAAGTACTTTATAATTACCAGTAAATTCATCTACCCAACATATTACATTATATATGTTAAATATAAGGAATTTTGACAAAATTAACAAGTGATTTTTGTTTAATTTTACCCGTGTGGAACCTGGATAACTCCAAGTTATTCTCTTCCCCGACCGATTTAAATAAATAAAATTAAAACTATTAAGTAATTTAAATTAGGACCATAACAGAGACTAATAAGTCGTTTATACTACTAAATTCCTAAGCTGTTCGGGAGAAATCCTCTCTCGTACGAGATGTACTGTACCGTACAATACAGCAGGCTACTTAATAAGTGATCAAATCTATTATAAGTAATCTGTATAATAAATACAGAGTGCTGATTATAATCTTTCTATGGGTAGAGTTGCTGATTATATTCTTTGTATGGGGAGATTAATTACTGATATTGCTCATGGGTGATTAAAATAGATATTTTGACCCTGAAAACGTAATTAGTATTAATATTTCCGTTTCTACGTCTTTAATAATATATTGAAAACGATATATTACGACGTATGCTTCTAATAGTACTCTTTCGTGTTAAGTGTATAGATAACCAGAAACTAATATTATAAGGAACTGAATTAAAAAGTATACAGACCTCGCTCCACTCTGTGAGAATCCAGTCCAGACAGGGTTCCAAGTTACAAGATTCTTCGGTGGAAGGCATTTCGAAAGGATCGCATAATTCCGACACCACCATGTGTTTGGTCACGGCGTCGAAACACAGAGCTCTTCTGTTTCGAACTCCTCCGTCACACGGTTTACTACACTGAAAAGTTAATAAGTGCCAAGTTTCCTTATAAGTTCTATAATGATGAAAAAATTCCCAGAATTAAATCGCGACAGGTGTTGGAAAAATCGGATGTAAGTTCATTTGTTTAACCTTTATACAACATGTAGTATTTATAATTTTTTTATGAAACCCATTTCTATCCCAAAGTTAAGCTTTTTTGCCACGTTACAATAATTAATAACATAACGAGTTTTTAACGGATAGCGCCACAGACAATTTTAAAGTTTGGCCGGGAAAGTTACGCAACTCGTTGTTGGGATTTTTTAAAGTTATTATTTAATTTTAAGCTTCTATCGGTAGCTAAATCGACAGAAAAACGATAAGAAGTATAACTTATTCGATGCAAAGTAGAGAAGCCCATTACGGCTCATTTGGGCCGATTCATTTCCCAAGAAATACTAACCTGTCACCTTGAGTCTAGATAACAGCTTAGTCATTCGTTGGGCCCGAATGAACCCAAATAAATCTGCCGCTATTTAGAAAACCCAAACTCCGATACTTAACTTTCTTACCTATGAATAAAAGAAACGGTTTTGTAACGTATATATCCGAGGTTTAATAATAGTAAGTTTAAAAGCCATAACCTCATAGAGGGAAATGACCTTCCTTAAGTTATTGTTTATTTACACGTAAATCGTTTATCTACACGTTTATTTAGAAAGTTTTCAGAATACCGAGTAAAAACCTATAGACAGATAACTTTCGAGATAAGAAACAATAAATATATTAAACACGTAAAGTTTAATTCAAATGACTTTCTTGTATCCTTCTAAAAACTGACTTTGTGTAATCTGTGTAGTAAGCTTTTAGACGGATTGATATAACTCGTTCAACACAAACAGTGGAATTCTTTACATAGACACACGTTTCTCCGGAGACCCTGGCAGATAAACAATGAATATACAATTCTATATTATTTCTGTCGGTCCGAGAAGCCATCGAATTCGTTAATAAAGTATTTATATGTCTAGAATATCTACTAAGGGCACTCGATGCATTTTACACGAGATTTATTATTTAATGACTCGGTCGTTTCAAGAATCCGCAACTTTCTTATCGTCCCACACACAATTAGGTTTATATTTTTTCGTTTATTACATTAAGTAAAATAATTAGAAATCCGATAATAGTACGTGTGCGTGTGCTTAAGGACAATTATATATATTTTTCATTTTTAAACCCCATTTTCTATTTTTAAATAGGGATATTAATTATAAAAATGGCAGATTCATCGCTTTACAATTGGTATAAATTTTTCTGGCGATTGCATTAAAATGTTGCATATTTTGTCAGTCATTTCGGTGTAGTATATATGTAAAAACGTTCTTGGATATATACAACGTATCTAAGAACGTAATCTCACTTTATAATGTTGGGTCTTTAGTGCCAGGCTCGCTTTACGACGGATTTCTAACAGTGAATTACGTGATAAGACGAGAATGTTACTGTATATATTTATATAAGTGTAATACTGATATATATATATACTATATTAATTGTTAACGTAACGCGACAAAGATAAGTAAAATACTTTATTACCTTTTCCCACATGGTCACTTGCCACTCGTATTTTTGGCTGTCCTGTTTAGGATTTGAACGACCTCCTTCGGGTACGGTCGGGGGTTCTCTTCTAATCTGATGAATACCTTCGTCGATTTCGTTGTCCACTTTGACGTCTTCCACTCGATTATCCGGTACTTCGTAGAGAGGGACGACGATGACGTCTTTGGCCACCTTGTCCGACCTCCGCTCTTCGTTTTCGTTCTCTTCGTGTTTGTCCTCCCCGTGATGATGTCGATGCTTGTGGTCGGACCCACCTTTATTATTTTTATGATCGTTCGATTTGTGTACCACTCCGAAAATCTGAATATCGTCGAAGGGCAAACAGGGCTGCTCGTTGCACGTCGTCTCCTTAACGGGCTTAATCGCCTGTTGACAGGCTTCTCCTCCTTGACACGTGATGTTTCGCCTTCTGTAACCGGTTCCGCAGGTCTTGGAACACTAAAGGAAAAATTAATAACGAAAATTTGTATTCTGAATAGAAATTTAATCTGTTTTTTTCTTTTTATAATAAAAATCTCGAACCGAGAATCATAATGTTCGACTACCAACTCGTCACGTCTCTATGGTTAAGAGCAATCTCGAACTTCTAATCATTTAATACGCGATAACGAAAGCGACAGGCCGAAAAAATTATGAGAAAAATTATTTTTCACGTCAATTCATGGTGAAGAGTCAAATACAGAATGGATGAAAAGTAACTAGGCATCGAGAAATTCCTATAATTTCTATACTTCTAAGAAGAAGGCGATGAAAATTACTTGGCGTGTACTTTATTAAATGGTAATACCGATGCATACCTAAAATTTGAGTGTAGGCACCGGAGCCAGCCACTAACGATACGGCTCAAATCGCGACGTGGATGTGCGTCCTCAATCGAATATGCTATCATTTTAGTTTCCAATAACAATTCTTGATTGTTTCCGAACACATCGTGGCACGGCACCCCTTCAGTATTTACTTAATGGGATTTTAAGGTATAAATACGGGAGAACACATTTTATACTGAAAATTTCTATTAAGAATTACTGACTCTCAAAGTATCTAAATTTGGTGGGTCATTCGAACTTTAAAAATAATGTCGCTTACAATTATTTTCTATTAAAATATTGGTAAAATGGATTGTAAAATCGTGTAAAAATATTTTATGACGAGTAGTTTTTGGCACGGACTTTTTTCGGTGCAAAATTTCTAACTACCGTCTTACTGGACGCCTTTCCTCTTTAAGTAAACTTTGTATGATGTTTGTATACTTCCCTTAACATTCGTTAAACGTTAACCAAATGTTAGTTTAGTATAGATTTTTATTTGATGTAAATTGTTTGCGAATAAATGAGAGATAAATGATAATTCCTGGATACATATTGACAATTCAATTACCAAGAGGTATCGACGAACCCGAAGGGATTCCCTTTATACACTGTATTGTCGAAACATCCAAGTTTTCCAAAATATAAAAATGATCCACTCCGAGTCTTACATTTCCTTTAATTAATGACATATTTGAGGGGCGATTTCAACAAGTTTCACACACCTAGGCTGAGAAGAGCGTCAAAATAAAGGAGAGATTCGGAAGTCACTTAATCTTTTTTTCGGTGTTTCTTCTATTCTGCGGAACTTTCATTTAGAAAATTTCATGTTAAAGAAAAATAAAATAAATGTTTACTCGATTCATTTGCAAATCGCCGACCGAATGAAAATCACATTTATGCAGGCAATTATTAAGAGATCGCATCCTAATGTAATTAATTAACCGGTTTCGATTCTATACAAATAACTTTTAATGACGCTTTCAATCGCCAATATGTTATTATAGAATAGATCCAATTAATATTATTGGATTAATGAGCTAAAAATACGTTATAACGTCGTCTCTTCTATAAGTTATTATATTGTATGTAAGGTGTTTACGCATTACCACTGCTCTATAGGAAATAAAGAATTCGAATGGGCTATAACAGCTGTCTTTGTTATAGCCTTATCGACTTTTTTTTAATTCTTAACCACTCAAAAAAACTCAAAAGCCAATAAAGAGTTGCGTAACTTTCCCGGCAAGTGTTAAAATTGAGTGTGGCGCAATCCGTTACCATATTTTATTTTAAAAACTGTTTATATTATTAATTATTATAAAATGGCCAAAAGAAACTTAATTTTGAGGATAGAGACGTGTTTTACAAAAAATTATAAATGCTAATAACGAGTAAATTCGTCTTTAAGTCCCATCCCACTCGAGATACGACACGTGACCCTTTCTATCTTCCCACCCCTGGGCCTTTAACCACCAACATTTAGTGCTTCCAACACACACTAACGTCCATACGTAACGAAAAATAAATTAATTCTTTGTGCTCTTAATTACGATGGCGGATACAAAGACGAACGAACCCTAAAGAAATATTCCGGATCTGGGTAACCTCTAAATAAAATCTGGCCATCCAATTCGTTTAGGTGGGAGGCTCTTATCTAACTGTGTCACCACCCGCCTCCGACGTTACTGACGGAAAACTGTTGGTAATCCGTCAAGATAAGGCCCTAATTTACCGTTTAATATTTTTCTAAGTATCTTTCCTCCATTTTTTGTAAAGGTCGAAAAACGTGGGCCTACCACCTTCGTGACGTAGATACCGCTCTCCGTCACGATCCTAGATTTATACGGAGATACGTCCGAAAATTATTGCCATTTCGTCAGTCTAGTAACAGTAGTTGGCCTTTTGTATATACGTTCCACCCGAAAGGTGATAAAAAATAAATTTTTTCTTCGTTTTTTATTTGCTCGCACTCCGAATTGCACCCGTAACTCACGTCTCGGGGTCTTATAAGGGTGGGAGCACTCGTCTTACCACAGTTTCGAGGACCCACGCACGGTCGGGATACAGACAACCGATTTTTTTTTTACTTGATCGAGCTTTACTAATTAACTCTTTGTGTGCAAAGTTTATTTTATTTTATTTATTTAAATTAAATTGCAATGGCTAGGCAGGTAGATCCGATGAATATCGCCCCGAAACATTTACAAATAATTATGGATAAAACAAAATAAGAATAACAATACAAGTAAAAACTACACCCGCAAAAATGTATAAATAAACGTAAAACTTATTTTCTTTCTTCTTCTAACATTTAAAGCTCTACTAGCAGTAAGAAGTGTTAAACGGTCAGAAATAGCCTATTTTTTTTATTACTTAAATTCGGCGGCGCCCGCAGACTATAAAAAAGGGGCATCCTACATTACGCAAGAAGCTTCAAACTGTGATTCAACGTGGGATCGCCGCTCCCACGAGATGGCACCGGTTGAAACCGGAGATAACATGTTCCTTGTATTCCAGACCAAGTTTTGGTCGACATAGGTCCAAGTCGCACGGAACAATGGACAAATATCGTTCGTTAGTTTCCTTTATATTTTCGAAATAGGCTGGAAGTCACGAATTTTCTGTCGTTTGTCGATAACGGATTTGGGGGACCCCTTGGAGATTATGAAAAGGGCAACCCAGACAAAAGGGAGCGCGTAGAAAACCAGAAAAGTGCCATTAAAAGTAGGGAGAACGAGCGTAGTAATTTTGACACGCGAAACTTCCGAGTCGGAGGCAACGGTAACTGCGATTGGCAACACTGTTAACGAGCGAAAACGTAATTCGGCGGACTCATAAAATGACGGCGCCTCTCCAGCAGCGGACGAAGGCAGCGTACTCGACCGATTTAGATAAAAACCTATCAACTGACACTTCTAAGGTACAGTACAGTACGACCACAGCTCGGTGGAAGATTTTCCGAGAAATTCACTACGGTCCTGGCATCGACAGAGTTACCAGTCGCAATTACCGTTGTCTCCCCCTGGGAAGTTTCGTGGCATTTTTCGGGTTTTCTACCCAACGAGCCTGGCACAAATGTACTCAAATTATCTACGGATCTAATTTTCTGACTCGAGAAACGATTCGTCTGATGTTTCATTTGGTATCTACGGATCTAAACCGTTAAATACCATCGAACTGAAATTTAACTCCACCATTTTTATAGTATTTGTCGAAATGCCGGCTTATAATTTGAACTCGGCTCGTAATTATTGAAAGAATAAAGAAAATAATTCGTCAAACTGTATAACGAAGCAGCAACAAACCAAGTTCTTTCGCCGCTTCTATCTCCAAAGCAATCGGAAGATTGAATTTACATAAAGCTGGATTGCAACAAGGATTTAAGAAACACCTTGCTAAGTGCATTACCTTAGTGCGTAACTCGATCAAAATTTGATTCATAAATATTTACTCGATTCATTTTCGATTCTTGCATATTTACTATGGATGAAACGAACCAGATGCCAGGTATTTTACTATAAAATACATTATTTATGGATTTTCTTTAATTCATTGGCCAAACAATGGATAATTAACTAATTATTCTCGTCTTATAAACACCAACGTCATCTCGGGATTCCGTTTTCGCTTCTCTTTGCGAAATCTAATTTAACAAATTACTAATAAACACCAGAGGTTATCTGATACGTCGATAGTATCAATTTAACCGGTTGGTTGTTTATCAATATCTCCAGAAATTATAAATTAATCTCAAAGTATAGTCTCATAAACAAGGTTAGGTCCGTTAGATTATCATTGCAGACGTTCAAAAAAATTGTTAATTTAAAATATATATGTATATATTAAGAGCCTAGTAGAATTCTGGTGTGTTGCGGTGTCGGCGAACCCTTTATACGTTGTGGCTTAGGGAAGTAAAAATCCCACAATAACGAATAATCTGAAATGTTCGACAATCCAATTGGGTTTTCCCTATAGTTCCCTACAGTTTAATACCGTTTCGATTACAAATTTATCCACTGATTGTTAGGGTTTATTACGCATTTTTACGACGAATTAACCAAAACCTCATTACTGCCAACTTATCCACAAGTTTTCACTGCGTAATTCGATTTACTTATTATATTGAATTACCATTGCTTTTCGTCAAGGCTATTTTCGTTTTAATAACTTTCGTCTTTCTTTCTAACATCGAACACCGAATTCTGTCATTTATATAAATGACAGAAGATCGGTGGTCTTCAGAATTTCTACAATTATTTTCAAATTTAGCCAGTGG
This sequence comes from Centruroides sculpturatus, assembly GCF_000671375.1. NCBI lineage: Eukaryota > Metazoa > Arthropoda > Arachnida > Scorpiones > Buthidae > Centruroides > Centruroides sculpturatus. The sequence goes on from NW_019384434.1 coordinate 244,679, forward strand.
AAATCGTCGACATTCCCAGTATTGTCCGCCCTTTAAAACTTTGTTGAATTCATTAATGTGCCAAACATTGTTTTAGCTAGCCCGATCGTCTAAAATTTTCAGAAATTTACATTAGGTTTACATAATAGTGAATAGAACATCTCGAACAATGCGGTGTCGTCGCGTTATTGTAACTCGTTTTGTAAGGGGGACCACCTTGCAAATTACTTTTGTAAGGGGGTATATGCGTCTAAATTAACCGAACAACTAAAAATAACACGTAAAAGAGAAGACGAGTTAAGAAAGAAAGAAAAAAACTAATCTTTCACAGTTTCGTCGGGTCGAATTTACTTAAAAAATATAAGTGCGGACATACGTACCTCGGACCAATTCCCAATGACCCATACACCGCAAGTAATATTTCCACATTTCCTTCTGGAAATCGGCTTCTCCTTTTCGTTACAGAAACCATTGGGGATGTTACAATAGACGTGTCTGCTTTGGTAATTACAAGGATCCCCGTCGCAAACCTGAAACCACAATACATTTCCGCTCTACATTAAAGAAACAAAGAAGCGTAATTACTGGTGTTAGAGGATATTTGGATACTGACGTCGGTCCATTGGCCGGTTTCCCAGTGAGCGTGCATGAGACAGGGATGCTTGTGACGACAGGGTTCGGAATCGGAAGGGCGATCTTCGGCATCGCAGTCTTCGTCCAGAAGAGCGATTTGCTCGTCGGGTCCTAGAGAACGAACGCATATGACCGTTCTTTTGCGAATTCCGTTACTTCCGCAACTGACGGAACAATGCTGCCACGGTCCCGCCCACCATCTAACGCCAAATTAATTAATTTCGGTGGTAAACACAGGACCAAAGAATGTTCCCATTGATTTTATATAACGTATTGATTCACTAACCTGGCGGGGCATTGGTGCCTGTTGCATATCCTGCTGATATCGACGGGTTTTTCCAGATCGCTGCAGTATATATCTTCCACTAAACCGGCTTCTTTTTCCAAACATCTCGCGCGTGATATCTGTATACCTGTAAAATAATTCGAATAAGACGAAAACTCAACGTAAGTTTAGCTAAATATTTAGTTTTTCTTCGAAAGTATCGACAAATATAAAAGTAGTAACAAGATTAGAAACCTCTTCTCAAATCTTCGCCAAATTATTCGTCTCTAAATCTTATTCGCATACCCAGCGCAGAAAATACGCATAGGCTCTACTTTTCGCACGAGGGCATAGCTCGGCCATTTTATGTATTACAGCTTAGAGTCTAAATTCGGATATACTAGATGAATATTTTAGCAATAAGTTTCCATCGATATATAAATAATTATATCCTTAATTAAAAAAACTAATATATGTAACAATATGTAACAATATAAGGTCGAACCTCGACGTATGGCCTTCTTAAAAGTCATCGATATACCGCCACCCGCGTGAAAGCATGCGAGCAAAATCCGTAATTAAATATACGATTTTGCATTCATTATTTAGACAGACCTCATTATTACTTGTAATTCTTATTGTTTGAGGTTCTTGGATTTAATGCCACGCTCGATTTAGTACCAATTTTCGCGTCGAACGAATGGTGCTAAATCGAAAATTTACCACAATTAAATATAAAATATTAATTGGGAAAGAATTTATAGTAAACACTATTATAGGGTTCACAGAGGGGTGGCACTAATTTTAGTACACCCAGAATGTGGAAAAATAAACGGGGAACTCGAAGATAGAAAATTAGTCGTTATTCTAGGATAGCATCATTATATTCTATTCTAAAAATAATTATCATTAATGAGCCTTATTAGTTAATTAAAATACTAGTAAATAGTGTTAAAAATCAAATTAAGTCTCTTCGAATAAATTAAGAGCGATAATTATTTTCTTATTGAATTTTAAACAGTGAATTTGGTATATTAAAATATAAAAAACAAATTATTTTTGATCTATTAACTTTATAATTATATCGCGGATCGGCCTTCATTAATCCATCAAAACGTTATTAACAGGGGAACGACAGTTTGGAAATTCGGTTATTAAATCGGATACTCTCGACAAACGGGAAGCAAAAAAATCCCCCGAAATAGGATACTTTCGACGTCAACTGTTGGCGAAAGGAGGCGGCAGGTATACTTGTAATAAAGTAAACTTCGTGCATTAAAATGTGCTTTAATTAGACAGAAATTAATAGTAATCTCGCGCGGCCACACTTACCCCTTCTGAGATTTTCTTTATTCCTTCTTTCCTCAAACACCAGTTTTATAATACAACGACATTTTGGGATTCGTTTTATTTTAAAAATCGTTATATTGAAGTATTTTCGCACGTGGAAAATATAATCCCCATTGTTCTTACTTAGGACATATGAGGAAGTTACGTTATTTAGTGCACGTGGTTGGATAATTGGAGTTTCGCTCGTTTTTTTAAACCTGGGTATTAAGAAGGTAGACGAAGGTAACATAATAGATAAAACCTGTTTAAAGAATATGATTTTAATTGATTGGTTAAGCTAAATCGTACAAGTTTACACCAGGTGAGAGAAAATACGGCGGGCGCCTGTAGCATCGTTTATCTCTATTAACTCCTTTCTGCCTTTATCACTCACGTAGCATTCAAAATATTTTGTTGTAATCAAGGACTTTCATCAGTTAGTTGTGTTATAAAATCAGTAATTAGTATCGAGTATAATTTTCGGGAATACGAAAGAATAGAACGGAAGCAAAGCGAATTACACTACTGTATCGTCTTGAGATCCGCCATATTACACGAAGATTCCAACAATCTAAATGCTACCGGTTGGAAAAACAATCGAAGCCAGTTGACAAAAACACTATTTGACAAGAACCCATTATTTGTTAAATGATTATAAATTTTATGCAGTGTTGTGTTAAAAAATAGAGGAAATGTAAATGACAAACCGAATCCCTTTGTGTCTATTCTCATTTATTAGCTTATAGTGAGTTATATTATTCCTCCTAAACACCCTCTTAGTGTCTACAAAGACACAAAATTATGAAAAGAGGACAAAGTTATTCTGAAAACGAGGACATTACGGGGGTGTTTAAATTGGGGGAGTCTTCCTTTTGGATAGCATATAATAACTCTAAGACCTCATTAAATAACAGCCATCACATTACGTTCATATTTTAAATTATCAATATATTATATAAAGTTTATAATATTTACTTTTATAAATTAGCCGATGTGCCTGTACTCGGTTATTTAGCCTATCATTGTTAACAATAGGTTTCGGGGATGATATCGAAAGGAATTAGATGGAGTGTCCAGATATGGTAGGCTATATTTTCTGCAGGATACTGAGCAGTAAGTATGAAAAATTTAGTGCAGAAACAGTTCAGAAGTGTTTAGACAACAGACAGACAGAAATTCTATTTGAAAAGTAACTATTGTTGTTATCATTATAACTGATGGGTGGTGATAAGTGTAAAACTTGAACAACAACATCTGAACAAGACAAAGAATAGATGTCACAAACGTGTAGACACTTCCTCTCTGTATGAAAGCAATCAGGCAAGTAAGTGACCAAATGGCAGCTATAAATTGAACAATTTAAAACAATACTTTTCTATTATCGATACAATCAATAATAAGTAAATTATTTTACAGAAATGTTATCGAAATTATATAATGTAGACAGACTACTATCCACTTTTGCACTAAAACAATGTAAATACAGTATTCTAGAGCAGGGAGGGGATAACACCTGCCATACTACAATAGCGTAGAACTCTTCTCACCTCTACACCAGAATTCTATTGTAGAAAGGAGAAGAGGCGTTTAGTTTTAGGAGGGTCATACGAAATTTCATCTTTAATCACTGGGAATATTTAAAATCGAACGAACGTTAATTGACGACGAGGGAGGAAATGATAATGTTTTATCGTCGAATTATCTCATTATTTCGGAAACGATTTAATTATTATTTAACAGTAATCGCCGATGGCGTCACGAGATGGTATTTTCGATACGAAATTTGATGAAACACTCAGATTAGATGGATGGAAATATCTAAATAATTACCTTCGTCTTTCTACTTTGACGGCCAACCCAGGGACAATTGATATCGTAATTGATGTGGGTGTTAAGTCGAATCGCCCCCATCTAACCCACCTCGGATAGCCAATACTACGCTCTACTATAATAACAAAACGCGTGGCCATCGAAGATATAACACCCATCTAATTGTTTCCTAAACCACCCCATTTCTGCCGATAAAAAACGATGGAAGAAACAAAAAATAAATAAAAAGAGGCGGTTCGAAAGACAGTTAACCAAAATATATGAAAAGCTACGCAACTCGGTTAAGTAACTTTTGGGACGCCCTGCGTGTATACGATTAAAATATCCTCAAAAGTAAATTCACGCCTTTGGGTTTGTAACTTTAAACGCGTTACTAAAACAATCGTCAACATGTTTAAACACGTAATTTAGGTGTCACCGAAACAATTAATTGTAACAATTATTCTGCGTCGCTGGTGGGTGGTATTTTGTACGAAGGATTTTAGCTTTTAACAAAGGAAGAAAGGCGTGTTCTATCAAGTTTCGACGAGAAAGCTCAACAATTCTTTGTTTTACATTTATCCAACGTTGCGTTCTAATTATATACCGAGCACAGTAATAGGAAACAGGTAAGCAATTTCCACTAACGAGTACCTAGTCTATTATCGTATAAGACTTTATCAGCATCTCTCCAATAAATTTAGTAACAAATAAATAATACACATTTGTTTGTTTAGAAGTTTTTCCTTCCTTTTCATAAGCGAGTTGTGTTTTACTAACGAATTATAATCGAATATCAAATTAATATTCCGTTTGGCAAAACACTACGAAAAAACAATACGTTTCTTCTTTCTGGCCGGATCTGTCGGGAACGAGAAATGGTATTATGTAACAAATGCAATACACTTACTTAAGAGATAATTCTTCGTCAGTTTAATAAATAAATTAACCCGTTTAAAAGTTGGAATTTTACATTAATGATCACTCTTACGACAGTTTAATGTCGCCTCTATTTTTGTAACGATGTATAAAATGACGTCAAATTGACATAATAAAATACAGTACACTGCCCTGTTTATCGGGTTGATCTACCAACCTCGGTCATTTCGTTATGGATAGTTTTTCCATTTAGTAATATTACCACACTTTTTAGTACGGGATGACAGTAACTGTAGTAAATACCAACAATAGTCTATTTAATGCGCGACAAACGTATCTCTGTATAGTATACACTCCATAATTACTATACAGTTTGCACGCAGAATGATGAAAAATCACGCTCGTCAGCACTACCGACGACACAATACGGTGGCATACCCTTTCATTGCCGTGCGATTAATATAAAATCCTGTAGTAGCTATTCACCTTATGTAACACAATCTGAGAGTGTTTATAGTATATTATACAAAACCGAAAGACTTTTAATACACTTGTACCAACAATCGACACTGTTTGTTTTATATTATAAACACAGTACGGGCAAGTTGTTTACACGGTATCGAGTACATTACTCGCCCAAATATGTTATTTATTCGTTTCCTAATATTGTGTAAGGAAGGCGAACGAACCGAGATAATGAACGTGGGTTTGGCTGGATTAATTCCCAAACACGAGATAAAACGATTATAAATTAATTGTAATAACTAGTATAAACAAACGTGGCATCCACAGAAAAGTGACGGGCAAGACTTTTCCAGGCGACATCTCGTTCGAACACGACAAAGTTCACAAAGTTTATTATCTGCAAACAAAAACGAGTAAATAAACTAAGCATATCTTACGTTTCTCCAGGCAAGTTCAACCATTTTACTTAAAATTAAGAAATTACTCCGTAGAAATGTATCAAAAACGAGCAATTTTCTCGAGATTAAGGAAAGACAGTCAGACAGACGACAGTGGGTATTTATAGGTCTACAATTTTTTCAAATTGCAGTCCAATTAACGTAATGCGGTCATTCGAAATTGTAGAAAAAGCCATTGCGGATGGCAATAGTCAGAGGTTAAAGGGAAATTAAGGAAGACCAAAGTACATTTCCCTGGATTTTTTTATTTTTTAAATAAATAAAACTTCCGCTTTAAACTAGAATTTTGCGAGACTAGCCACAAAGCGGGATTCGGTCGGTAAAAAACGAATAAAATTGTATTTAATATCGAGTAATTATCGCTATTTGAAAGACGGGCGAAGAGAGAAATTCATAATTTCTAATTTAGAAGCGTAGAAAGGAGCGAAGAGTAGGCGGGGTGCGATGCACCCGGGCCCATTTTCGAGAGGCCGGTCAAAGGGGGCGTCCTTTTGAAAAGACTCCGAAAGCAAATAAACGGTAATTAAAATGGTGCAGACGATCTGTAATAAGACGGACGAACTCCTTTCTGCGCAGCAAATATATCCTAAAAGTTATTTACTCTTATCTCGACCTATTGTCCGGCCGTTCGTCAGATATTTCTTCTCTTTCTTTACCGCTCCCCCGAATTTACCCCCTTTAATAAACAAATAGAGTCCTAACTCAAACCCTATTGTGTAAACCGCATGTCGACTCCTCTTTTGTCATATCTTTCTATAATATTTATTTAAAAAGCCGCTCCCGCTGTTACATATTTGCCGTTTCTATCTACGGTAGTTGGCGGCAATTTTACCTGGCGCATTTTTTTCTGACCGGTGCAATGCTCGAAACTCTACCCCCTTCCTTTCTTTATCGTTAATTTCTATCTTTATACCATCGAATATTCACGTTTTAACGAAAAAATACATTAAGATAAAAACAAAGTCACCGTCTTCTTATCTTCGGGGTGTATTTTGTGAATTTAAAACTAATGTATTGCGATTTGAAAATTTGTTTTTATGTGTATTTACATTTCATTATTTTTACATTTTTTAGCTGCTTCTTACATGTTAATGGTGTGCAGATCACTTGTCGTCTGACATTTCCTTCTGTGTATAAAATAAATAACTAAATATATAAATAAATATATAAAATTTAACTCGACGATTGCAAGGAATTAAATTATAATTAGGGAGAATTATTTAAAAAATTGAACGTTCATTTTCTCGGATAAAAATACTTTTAAAATCGGTTTTCCTTTTATATAAGATTTCATTCGTAAGGTACGAAGGAAGGAATTGCTAAATAATATTAATTATAGTGACTAGAGTATTTTCAATGGAGTTTTCTTCACGTTTGTAACACCTAAATAGGGGCCAATTTCCCAAAAACAAGTCCTCCCGGGAGGCATCCCCTAGGCAGATCGCCCACCTGTCGCGTTGTCGTAAACAAATAAAGCAAACAGATCAAAGCAATGATGTCATATTTTAATTTCGACACAAGCAATCAACACTTTGAAGTTGAGTATAACGGAGAAAGATGGACCCGGACTATATCCAGTAATGTTGTGTACCGAATTAATATCTGGTTAGAAAATCGCAGTCGACTGGTAGGAGGCAATACGCAAAATTTCGAAAGTATACAGTGAAGCCGACATCAAAGAAGACAGACGAACCTCTTGTGTTAACTGATGCATCGGTTAACATAAGAACGAGCTTCTAATTATGAAATTCCAATTCTTTGATTGTCTTCTCTGTTTTAATAAAAACCTCTTTTTCTAATCGATAACAAAGGAATTCTGTCTACGCCACAACAAACTACTCGAATATTAGTGATTTACTTTTGTCTGTTACCAATACTAGATATTAAGAATTATGTATTTCCACGTAAAAACAGGAAGAAATACAGGAAGATTCTCTTCTGACAGTCTTTATACATTTATTGCTTGAAGTAAGGTAGAGGCAAGACTCACACTTCATTTTACTAAATGAAAAAGTGACTTAAATTCTTGAAAAATTGATTAAAAAGAGATTGATGGTTAAAAATGTCTAAACGGTGATAGAAAAACTTTACTTTATAAAAAGCGATTATTTCCAACCGTTTTATGTAGCCGGTTAAATCAAAACTGAAGGGCCAACTGATATTTGAAGACAAAAAATCAAACGTAATGCGTGATGCTCAGTCATTTAAGCAGTAAAATAGCATCAATTTGTCCGAAAAACGCAATGAACGAAGTGAGTCATAAATTAAACGGTATTCTCTGCCCTGTCTCCAGTCACGCCAGTAGCAACGCGAATGTGTTGGAAGTGTCACGTGGTACTAACACGTTGGAGGAGTTGGTATCACGCGACACTCCCGACACGTTGACTTTGCTACTCACACCACTCGAGACTAGGCGCCCTGGATGGGATCCGGTCAGTTTTCTGTAAATCTATAAAATACGACCGTTTAAAATACAAAATTATACACTTTAAAAGATTCGTGTCGTTAAAATGTTCATGCAACAACAGAAATGTCAATAAACTTGGCTGTATTTAATTTGTCTCTTTACGTACTGTACAAGTACAGGAAAGCTGTTGATCCATCCTGACTTATTCTTATCCAGCTTTTCCTGAATTTATCTTTTCTTTTTATCTTCTGCGAGATTCCTTTCTGACTTTTTAAAACTTCTAAGCTGTAGGCTACTTCTTTTACGCTATTCTTCTTCAAAGAATTGTTCGAACCTTCGGATGCCTGACTAAACAGTTGGTCCGCTTTCTTCCTCGTGTACTCGTCTTTTCTTCTTTTCTTTGACTTTTTCCATTTCTTCAATATTTCGTTTTTCTTCTGGCAGATTTCTTTCTGCTAATTTCCGCGCTTCTTTCTCCTCCTGATTTTCTTCCTCTGCTTTTCTTCACTTGCTCCGAGTGCTCGTGGCAATTTTTCCATGTATCGTGTAGTAATTCATTTGTAATTGGCAATAGTTCTGGCTTATAAAAATATTTCTTAATTGCATTAATGTTTAACTTTGCGTGGCAAATCTCTCTTTCGAGAGAAATTAGCCCGACAAAGAAAAATCTCGTTCGAAATGGCTAATCCGTGGCTCAAAGTTAAAGGAGCTTTGGCCGTTTTGGTTACAATTGGAAAATCTGCCAAAAAGTGTCTCCAATAATAATCGATATGATCAGCAGTGGCGTAATTAGAAACTTTAAATAAGGGACAAAAATTTTTACCGGCTTTTTTTATTTTAAAATTTATAATAAAAGAGTAAGGGTGTGCTATTTTATTTTCAATGTTAAATTTTTGGTCTTTTTTGAAATTCTCTTTAGGGAAGTACACTCTTTCTCTCTCTATCTCTTGCCCCTCCCTGCTTGCGCCACTGTTGATCTGTTTGATTTTCAGGGTCATCCTTGAACTGTTTCATTTTTCACTGAAGAAAAATATCAAGATCCATTTTGAAATCCATTTCAATGAAATCCCTGCAGCTCAAAACTGTAAAGGAGAGAAAATAGTTCCTAACAAACGAAAAGCTTCCCGAATTTTCTGGTTTGCCCAAAGCTGCCGAAGAAAGAAATTACGACAGTAGGCAATCCACCGAAGATTGGCCGCAGAAATTTGAAAAAGTTAAATTTTGGTAATGGGGCAGTGGCCATACTCCACGGGAGCGTTAGCCCACGGGAGAACTTTAACGAAGCCCCATTTGAATATTTAGATACGTGGAGAGACCGGAAAATTCCACACAGCCAGCCCATTACTAAGACCTGAAAAGAACCCATTTTCAGTACAGCCGAAGGTCCACTACTTTCACTGGTATGCAGCTTTTTGAACTTCTCCTTTTCTCTAGTTTTAAATAAGTCATGTACTAGAAAGTTTTGCTGAACACAGAAGTGACTCCGATAATATGTTAAAAAGCAAGCTGCATAATGGGCTTTAACATTCTTAAAATTTTTTAAGCAAGTTTTCTTATGGTTTTTTTTTTTTTGCTTTATTGCCACATTCTACTTCACGAACAGGATATATCTCATTTTCAGTAGGAGCTCTTTCCCTCCCTAATACATTAAATACTGATTCTTTCTTCGTGTAACACAAGAGCAACAACTTAGCAAGATTCTGAAGACGATTATGTAAAATATAAATAAGTGATTCTTGTTTCCGTAATGATCCTGAAAATCGGTTGAACTACTTGGCACTACTTGCAACAAACTGCAATGTGTAATATGGATGGAGACTGAAGATCTTCAGTAAGTTCTTTTAAAGTCTGGTCCAAGAGAATTTGTGATAATGTAACCCATTTTTGCAGATGATAAAGAAAAACTTTCAGGAATTGCTCGTTGACCAAATGTAACAGAGAAAGCTTCGGTAATAATACTACGCGAAGAAGCTGAAAAGTCTGAAAGCACTCAATTCTCCATATGATTTCAGCCCTAGTTGCTGCATCTTTGGAACATCTAAGAGCAATGGAATTTCCAATAGAAGCAGATGCATGAGTGACACGTGACTTAGAAGTGGTACCAACAAGACGAAGCCGGTATAGTGCCAACCTAATTTTGACAATTTTTTGTTTTTTTTTTCTCTCCAGCATGTTGAGAAAACGACCGAAATCTTTTCGAGTAATTTTTGAATCACATACTGTGATTCAAAAATTACTCGATGCATAATACTGTATGATCACCGATCTTCTTATCCCACCTGGAGATTACGGTCAACATTACCGGGCCATTCACTGTTAAAATAGCAGTTAGATATCTTTAATAGAAAAAAAGCAACATCAAAAGTACTTCATCACAATTACTGTCGTTTATTGAACTCGACTATCAATCACCGTTAACTACAGTTACCCACACTAAAGAGCAAATGAAAAAAAGTAAGACATTAAGCGGAAAACCAAAGTAAAAATGTACAATAACTATAACAAATACACACCAAAATAATATTTGATACAAATACATAGGAGCAATACAGTATATATCCAATTATCCATATTAATTTGGACCGACAGCAGAAAATCCGGATATTTGGATCTCTAACGAAACTAGGCTATTGTCACAACATAAAGGGCATTTTTCTACACAAGGCTAGTTTACGCTATTTACTATGGACTACAATGCAATATACACAAACGTTTAAATTAATAAATTTGCTATACGGTACTTGTGTAGAATTTGTTGCTTTGTTGCCAAATGCATTCGGCGATAACGATCCGGATAACGGCAGTTTGGATAATTGGAGTTCCACTGTGCCACATTATAAACAAATGAATATCACCTAGAAAATAAACTAGAGACTGCAGAAGGGCTTAGCCCCTCAGATACGTTTCATTAATTCTATCACGTAACGACACAATGTAAAATATTGTTAATTATATTGTTTGGTGGAAACTTTTATTTAATTTTGTTTAAATTTAATAATTGGATCAGTGTTTGGAATTTTCACTTTTCGAGTTTTAGTGTCTGTAGCACCATCTGTTGTCGAAAAATGTAAATATTTAGCAAAATTGATTAAAAATCAACAAACGAACGTACTCTTTACTTTTTCATATACAGTACACAACGAATTAAAAAAGATAATTATAAAATCAATAGTTTATTTTATAATGAAAAATTTGAATTAATTAAATCAAGAATGTGCGTGGAAAGAATCAAAGTACCGAATGAAGTGTATTTACGCGAAATAAATAAAGACCAGAAAAAATACTGTATTAGTGCTGAATAAATCTAAAAATACTTAGGACCTACAACGTTTGACTATTTTTGAATTTCTATAAATAGCATCATAGCATCATAAAAGATTCTCTAATGTCGAAATAATCGATGAAGGGGCCTAGCGAGGCCCCAAATTTACTCTTACACGTAAGAAACGTGACGGGAAACCGGCGAAGAGTCTATTTTAATTTGTGTTTTATTCGTAAATTTTATAACTGTTTGTAAGGCCTTACATTTTTCACCGGTCCGATCTCGCCTCTACCAAACTCTGTTCGGGCCTGGTAACGCTTTTATTCCTCTCTTTCTCTCAGTTAATATTAATTTCTTAAAAGCGGGTTGGTAATAAAACTTTAAACCCCATTTTTTACGCTATTTTGGCACAACTTATAAGGGATGGAATGCCCCCGGCTTTACTTCGGCGGAGTTCGACTGTTTTAATTTGCATTTCTATTTTCATTCTATGGGTACGTTTATATATTGTTCATTCAAATCAAAATGCCTCCTGATACAGTTGATGGAACTTAAATCTGTCGTTCTCAACAGGTATACGGCAGTCTACCGGTTGAAAATTATTACTATAGCAAATAAAATATATCTACTTCTCAATCAGTTTGCCGTAGCACACCGGGTGAAAATAACTGATTTATACAACAGCGGGTGATAATAAAATATTCAAAAACGACTGTTAAATTGTATCGAATGTCTCCGAAAGATGGCGTAGAAGTTTCATACAAATAATAAAACTAATTCCTGTAGTGTTAACAATTATTCGAATCTTTTTATCTGTAGATAAATAAAATAACAAAGGGTTCCTCGACTCACCATCGCACCAAAATTTCAAAATATATTTGAATTTAAATGTTATAAAAGTGAAACTAGAATATATAAAGCGGCCTAAACAGTTAACTGTTTTCTTGGTAAAATTTGTAAGTAATATAGTATTTGAATAAGGCAGTAATTTAGTATTTTACAAGGGTTAACGGACTTCTCGACCATTCCGTATATAACGCAGCTAACGCTCTCGTATCACTTAATCGATAAATGCCTCGATCTAAAGTGTATAAATTACATTAATTAAATGACTTACCTCCATTACAAGTAGCCGAACAGACAGACCAGTCAGTATACTGCCAATGAAATTCTGGTTTTCTGGTGATATTTTTATTTGGAATTGTGTATTCGTAGGACAAACCGGGATTTTCAGTCTGGAAGAGAAGCTGTAAGAGAATTTTAATGTCAGTTAATATATAATAGAGTAATTTATATTACCATCGATGAATAAATAATTAATTTGTAGTCTTATCGCACATAAAACCGAAAATTTGCACAGAAACGGAATGGCAAATAATTGTATCCTTGAAGTCAGTTGATTTATTATAATATACGGAGGACAGAAGTTTCCTTGTGAGTGAATTATCTAAAATTGCATTAAATTATAATTAATTATATACTACTGCTAATGGAAAATATATTTGAAAATAACAAGTGTAATTGTTCGTTTCGAAAATTGTCTTCTATACTACAGCACTAAAATATACTTTATCGTGTAATATTTTCTTTCTGCTCTTCCTTAAAAGTTCTATTTTTTACTTATACGAAAAGAAAAAATATAGTTATTTTGAAGAGTAATATTATATATATACATACATGTACAACAATGTACTGTACAGCCTATATGTAAGCCTATAGAGGCTATACATATAGTCTTACATGTGGGTTGTATATATAGATTTATGTAGAAGCTGTATATATAGAGGCTTATATATGTAGGAGGACCGAGGCGTCTAAAACCCGGAGTTATAGAAGGATAAAAGGATAAGCTCTGTGGATGAAATAACCGAAGAAAAAGCACGGAGAAAGGTGGGCGAAAAGAGAAAGTTATGGAGACGAATAACGTTGTGATAAAGAAAGCGTGGTCGACACGGGTCGACAGGCTGTATGGAGCAGATACTAAGATTAATATTAAAAGGAAAAGCAAAGAGGAGAGGAACTGCCCGAGAATATTAGAAACTGGATGAAACCGGTCGATAGAGACGGATGAAGAAGAGTGGTTTATGATGTACTGTACAGTACGATTATCTATTTACAAGACGTATAAGAAAATTACAAGTAAATAGATTTGTATAGTTCACACTGGAATATTTTTGCCTATTTTTTTAAAGTTTTAGAGAAATTGAATTTTCTCTTTCCGAGTTTGATTTTAATTAATATTCTTTTAACACGATCGCATAATTCGCACATTTCATTAAATAACAATTGTAAAAAGCAAAATTCGTCCGACTGTTTTTAGAAAATAAACAAAATACGTCGTACATCAGTTTTGTTCGGTGTTAAACTGTAATTTCACACTTACATTAAAATATATTAAAATAACACGAACACTGGAAAGACGTTTTATAATGGAGAGATCAGGAGTCTGTTCGGTAAGTGCTAACTAGAATGATAAATAATTGAAAAATATTTTTAAGGGAAAAAATTCCAGTTTAAAATGTGGATGTGTCCGTCGTCCCTTAATAAGACGAAGAGGAAAAGTTAATTAACATCTGGAAAATGTCGACGAAGGACCGAACCAAGAAAAGAAAATAAAGGAATACGGAGTATTAATCTAACACGCAAGATGCGTACCGGCGGTCAATAAGGAATTACGGATCGTTATTTCGGTAGTTAATGCTATTTCTCTGAAGTACTGGAGGAAGTTGAATGACCAATTAGCGCGAATTTGATATCGCGCGGTATCTCCCGCCGGTATTCCACAACTTGTTTTTCATTTGTCTGGGATTAATTGCAAATTTACTCTATGTTTTACCAAGAGTATATACCGTAGGGTATACGAATGTAGTCGTGGGAGTAAAAATAATTACCAGGATATATACGGGTTCCTTGGTGGGTCCGGGAGCGTGCAACGATTCTTTCTCTCCCTCTCGACTGTAATAAAATATGGTACCGGCCACGGGATATTCGCCGCTCCACTGTATAAACCATTGACCGTTTAACTGGAACTCCCGGCTACTGTCTTGAATGGCTATGTAATTATTTGCATCCCCCAATTCTTCGATACGGAAGTTTCTGGCTCCCGTTGGTATTTTTAATACTTCGACGTAACCTGAGAAAGAAATAATTACAAAGGTTATTTATATATTTATAACCGTGCAATATCGACGGCCGGAATACGTACCTAAACCTTTCTTTTGTAGAAAATTTCCGTGTATGGTTTGACATTGGGTTCCGTCTCCGTGGCAAATCCCGCAACGATCCTCTTGAGCGTTCGAATCGATCCCCCAATCGCAAGCGACGTTCTGTAATTAAATGTAATAATGTTCCAGTTTAAAAATACAATTAAAAACCTATAATTTATGCACCTAAAAAGTACCGCGTAGGTCTTAATATATCAACTATATCGGTTTTAACCTCGTCGCAAGCTTTACGTAGACTTAGTGTATACATAGATTAACCACAAAGTCCCATACACAAAACCGCATCTTCTAGTAACTATTTGTTTAGTTAATTTTTGGGCAGAATTATAATATGGCAGACATAGTGGAATTTGCTGGAGAAGCTCGGGAAATACCGGTATATGGAGTGTCGCCGGCAGCTATGAATATAAAGGGAAGGAGTCGATCATTCCATCTATTATTTTTTTACAAATGTACATAAAAAAAATATATTTTAAAAATATCATTTATTCGTTGTTAAACGATAACAAAAACAAATAATTTATTTGGTAATAGGGGACTAGATTCGGCTACAGCCATGGGGATTTCTTCGTTTTCAACTCTGCTCAAAATCTCGCAGTTCATTAGCACGAATGCTTGGCTCGAGATTCGACCATGACTTGATTTTAATCTACTCTTTATATATTTTAATTTCTAGAAGGTACGCGAGTAATGACGAAAATTCAGATCACCTTTGGAAATTTCCTCGAACATATACGTAACAGATAGGATACAACTATCCGGGCTGTTTTAATAGCTTTCAACTCTCGGCACAGAAGACGTCCAGAAAAATATAAAAAAAGTTTTTTATCATTTACATTTAAGTAGAGAAATAAATAAAGTTTTATTTATGAAAATCATAACAAAACTACCGATTTAATAACTCGTACAAGTCAAAATCTCCCCCAAGTTTTTGTTCGTTCTCCGTTCCATAAATATAAAAATGGCGAACGATACGAAATGAATAGCAAAAGTTCACGCGATTTAAGGATCAATCTCTGAAAGGAAAAGGATAAAGTGACAACGTGTTAACATTGCTGGGGGTGTTAATTAATAAATAGTGATTATAAATAATATTCAAATTATTTGTAATGGGATAAAACAGATTTTATATTCGAAAATCTTGCGACCGAATAAATATTTTAAAGAAGAATTTATAAACATTAAATGTATAAAGACAAATAAGATTCTGGAATCGACTAGAAAAAACTTATATAAAATAAATAATTGATAAATGTTGTTATTGTATGAAGCAATATCTCTATCTGTAAGTAACTGTTTACTGTAAAACTACTTAATAACTTGTCTTTTATGACAGCATTATCGAATTAAACAAGTTCGATTCAGTCATTAGTCATCGATCATACTTGTTTTTGTAGATATAGGTCAAGTCCTGGATCTTCTACATAATAACCATTATAATTGCGATACTTATTAATTAATATTTTAATTACACCAGTATTTTTCAGGCCAAAAATTATATAGATTTTATTAATTTTTTTGTATTAATATTAACTTAAAAAAGACTTTACAACTTTGAAAGCGTACATAATTTTAATCGGAAGACTTACAGAATCGGTTTAGGCGTTAATTTATAGCAAAACACATCAAGTTTTATATGGGACGGTCGACTCGGTTTTGTATAAGCGTTATTGATGATACGGAAGACATTCCACCCGAATTCAATTTCTTGCCAAACTCGAAGCAGCGTATGCTTTGTCACTTCGGTAACTGTGACTGTGGTCCGAGTTTTCGGCTCTGTCAGATTGGCAGGAAAGAATGGAATAGACACTAGATATTTAACGAAACACCATAAGAAAATTAGCGAGTTGTCAAATATGGGGAGCGAGGTGGACAAGCTCGACCAATCCGCCGACCTTAGTCACGTTTATTGAGGAAATCCCGGATATATGCTTCTGAGGTTTCGTTAAAGATGTAGTGTTTTTCCTGCAAATGTCACCGAGTTCGAAACTCGAATTACCATAGGTAGTTACCGGGTGACAACAGAGATGCCGCTTCGAGTTTGGCAAATAATTTAACTCGGGTGATACGTCTGCCATATAACCAGTGGTGCTGACACGACGACTGTTCCAGATAAAACTTGATGTGTTTTGTTACAATTAACGACTCAACCGATTCTGCGAGTCTTCTGATTAGAATTCTATATGCCTTCAAAGTCGTTTTTCAATCACTCTACATATTTGTAGGTTATAACCCTTTGATAAAAAGACGCACGTGACTGCAAATAAACCCTTTGAATTCTGCGACTGACATAAATGTAGACAATTTCGAAGATACCAAAGAATAATATCTCCTCAAATTTTACAATTTTATCGTTAGGAGGGATCTTGCAATTCATTCTGAAATATTTTTTTTAATGTTTTTGCACCTTTAATGTCTTTAACATACATAAAAAAAACGTACAAAAACGAGACGAAAGTATTTTTCTGCCTGGTAAACGTCGGTCACGGTTATGCAAATTAATTATAAAAGTTTGGTGATAAGTGATCGGAAATAATATAAATCTTACAAATTTGAACGGACATAAAAAATTGCGTGAAAAATACCATAAACAGCTTCAATAGATTGCGCCGTGTTTGATATGGAAGCATCGAGTTACAAGCTTGTCAATAATGTTTCTCTGATATTAAAACATTCGTGTCTCACAGTCAAACACAAGAAGAGATCTTCAAAATTCAGAAGTAAATTATCGATATTAAAAGCGCAGATTATTTATTTTAAATAATACAAATGATAACAGATGCAACGATATCGCGTAAATATCTAATATATTAGAAAGCTTCTACATCAAATTACAAACTTCTTATTCAAACATATTCCAATTATAAAGACAATTTAATATTAAAATCCCCGAAAACTGATATAAAAATAGGCCATATTTATCAGAGTAATCATGTCATACACTCACTACAAATGCAATTCTAAATAAACGAAACATACAAACTGAAAATATAAAACAAAACAATGTATATATTTTTATATATTGCATTTATTTGGCTAGAATTATGTTTGATTTGTTTACATTTTTGTTCTTGACAGACGAAACATTTCATCATAACATGTCAGACATTGATAAAAGTGTAAAAATCATTTTATTTCGCTGACGTCTTTGTAAAATATCCTCTTTAGGAATAGCAAATCTGTAGAAACAATCAAATAAATGTAATATTGCGCGTAAGAAATGGCATTGGTGGTCATCGGTACAAACAATTATCTAATTGTTTCACCGTCACTTAATTAGAAACATCCACCAAACTATCCCGACCCTTATAAAAGTTATATCGAGTAAAAAGTTGCAATTTTCAATATTAAAATGTAAATAAAATAATTTTAAGCACACCACAATTTAATTCTCCCACGAAAATGTAAGAAAAGAAAGTATTTAACTCTACAAAAGCAATCATAATCTTAGCATTTACCAAAATTAATTACGAGGTTAATGCCTTTAAACATAATAATAATAATAAATAAGTTAATTAATATTTTGTCGTAAGATCAAAATAAATTTATCGAGAATTCAATTCAATTATAAGATGAAGAAGACTTTAACGCAATGAGCAGCATATCCGTGCCAAACTTGCAAGTAGTAAACGAACAAATGGCCGGTGTAAAAAGGTGTGAATTGTTTTAAATAACTGCTATATTATATATAAATACAACGTAATTTATTAAGCGAATTTATTTATATATAATATCACAATATAAAATAAATGTATTTAGTGTCACGCTTATATATTTCCACGTATTAGATTACAGGGAAATTCGATAACGATGTATGTAAACAGATATAAAAAATGATCTTCTGTCAAAAGTTAACAACAAATAACGTTTATGACCTCGCGATATGGTGTAATATCCTGACTACTATTTCAAGGCCAAATGGCATTTAAGCTGTCGATACAAATAAATCAACATTTGGCGGGGGCCAGAGAAAACTAACGAATTCGACGCAATACGTGTTACGTGGTAAAGTCGTCTACAGAATATTCGACTGTGGAGTAAAGTAGCTAGGAACTGCTCCAGAATTAATTACTTTATGGTATATAAATATTTAAAAAGTACAGTACGGCAGGCGAAATACTTTTTAGCGTAAAGAACGAGTAGAAAACAATCGAGTTCATTTAAATTCGAAAACAAATTTCTGTGTTAAAGTCGATAATTAAGTTAGAATATAGCACAAAGGAAGAGTTAATAATAAATCAAGTAATTTAAAGATGGAGCTATAAGAGAAATACGAACAGAAATTCACTCGTATACAGTATACATATTGTATATATTTTACAATATATACAGAACATTTATTTACTTTATATTCTGATTTCATAACGTAGTAAATTAAAATTAATGTATAGGATTATTGTTAAATATAGGTTAAACTAGTTTAACATTTTGACAAGTTGGTAAATTTAATAAGGATATTCATTTAAAACTTTCAAAGAGCTCGAAGTGTTATTAGAAAGTCGAGAACATCCCGTGTCTAGCCTATCAAAATGTATACAGTATTTATTTAATCTGTACAAAAATACAAAAAGTGTCGTTCGGTTACACAGAGGGTAGGCCCTACGTTTATAACGTGAAATCGGTGGCATAATAATTCTTTTAAATATAATTAAATAACCTGGAATATATAACGCGGTTGTATGAAATTCTTCGAGTAAGCAGAGCTTTAATATACGAGTGTACGTTTTAATAATTGGATATAAACAGCGATGTAGAATCTTTTTAAATATTTATGTAATCTATTTCGAGTCTGAAATATTTATTGTACTGCAATGTGAAAAAATTGTAGACCTATAAATTCCCACTGTCGTCCGTCTGTCAGGCTGTCTGTCTGTCTTTCCTTAATCTCGAGAACGGAGTTATAGATGAAAATCGAGACCAGATATGGAAAGCTTAGAGACAGGAAGCCCGATTAACAATATACAAATTTCCCACGTAAACCGGAAGTCACGTTATTTCAATTCAAAAATTTTATCCCGAAAGGTGTTAAAGGAAAAGTAGGATATACGGGAGCAAACACTAGTAATTAGAAGTGGAGAGTATATATTTTAAATGACAGAAATTAAAATAAAGCGTAAAATTTAATTATAATTAAAATTTTCAGCCCGGTATTGTGACCGTGTCACAATAAATATTTGCTCCTTATCTGATGATAACGTCTGAAATTTATTTTATTATTACTTTTTGTAGTATTCCAGTTGGTAAAATTCTATGTAAAGAGGATATTGATTTCCTGTATGTCGTCTATACCTCCTATATCTATATTTATAGGCCTATAGGGGAGACCGGGGCAACTTCGGCATGCGGGGCAAGTTTGTCAAGTGCTTTTTTTTAAAAACAAATTAAAAGGAGACTTTGGTTATAGGTTAGGCAGTTGAGTTTTATTGGTGGCTTGTTGAGTGTAGTGTTTTTATTGTTCTCCAACAAGCGTAGTTGAATTATCAAGCAAATTTTCATTTTCGTTCAATTCCATATAATATTTTTTTTCCATTTATATTGAATTGGCAGGTTTTGTTATAATTCCATGATAACGAAAGTTACTTTTCCTGTTAGAAGGATGTAACTTCAACTTATTCACGTGGCCAGATCGTGGCTTGGCATTCTGTTCTCAGGGTTGTACTTAATGTTTCGAAATCATGACTAGCGGGGTAAGATCGGCAACATAAAGCCACATTAGAAGCAAAGGATAAAAATCAAACAGATGATAAATGAAAACATGTTTGCATTTGTTATTCATGTATATATGTCTTTGAACTTGCATTTCGTTGTAATAATATTAAATGGGTGTTGGATTTGTATTTCTTTGTTTTAATAGTGAATTCCAACTTATACATTGTTAATAACATAATTTTATATACGTGCCTATCTTGCCCCATTACTGTTGCCCCTATACCAGGGGCAACTTTAATAAAAATAATTAAAATAATTACAACTTTACAAAAAGAGAGAAGTTGCCGATCTTGCCCCTATACCCGGGGCAACTTCGTCAATTTCTCTCTTCTTGTAAAGTTGTAATTATTTTAATTATTTTTATTTCCAAACTGATTTTAACCAGTTCTATAGTAAGGTAACATTCCAATAGACAATATGCAAAGCTTTTTTTTCAGTTTACAACAGTATTTATTACACAAAATTTAAGTAAAGCTTAACATGCCGATCTTGCCCCGGTCTCCCCTATAATAAATAAAGTGAGAATGTTTGTTTGCTGAAGGTAATCTCGGAATATAACGAACCGACTTTTTAAATTCTTTGCTATTGGAAAGATTATTCCTTTCAGATGAACCTGGGATATAAACTACTTTTATATTAAAAAAGGAAAATACTCGAGAAAGATGTTTTTACCGCAGCATTTGTTTGGCAACGTCGTATTATCGTTTGACTGTTCTCCGACTAATGGCATTTTTAAACGTATTCTCTTATCTATTCGATTTGGATTTTGATTCGTGCAGTTCGGGTAGCTGAAGTTTATTTTGTTTATATTGTTTTGGTCGTTCCTTTCTTATAATAATATCCTTACGTTATCACATACTTACAACTATAAGAAGCGAATTTACTTCCCTTACATGAAATTAAACTTTTGTTCTTAGGTCTACAGTATTTTCGTGTGTTCGCTGTTTTAGTATTAATCCTACCGTACCATTATTTAAAAATAAGAATTACTCTTATACAGTATCTACCTACACAAATTAAGTTCTCACTCTTTCTCCTGATTTCATCGCCACAAATTGCTAAATCCTTTGACTGATTTGCATGAAATTTTGCATAGTTGCTCTATGCCACTCGGCGAAAAACGTACGCTACCTTATAACAACTCAACCCTATTCAATTGTGTAGTAACACAAAAATTGTAATACCTATCCTTAAGTTTCCCAGCAACCCCGAGCATTCTTTGCTAGTTTTAAATAGAGTTAAACGATGAATACGTCGAATAAATATTAAATCTAATTGTTCTAAATCACGTGTAAAAAACATTAACATATAGGCTAAACCGAGCAAATAAGAGCGAATGAACTTCCACTAATAGTGTTATTAATACTTTCCCGGCTGTAATGTAGGCTATACATAATAAAGGAACAGTGTTAAATTAAACCCTTTTCAAATATCGACGTTTTGAGACCCTTAAAAGTCAACAAAACGGGAAAAATTCCATGGATGTGTGTGTTGGTATATACTTCGTTTAATGTCTCGTTGTTGTTGGGAAGTTTATCGGTGGTTTTGGATAAATTGCTCCAGCAAGGATAAAAAGGGGAGACGGATAAAACTTTTATACGTGTTTATTCGTGGAAGAGGTACAGTCATAAGAACGTTACAGAAGGATAAGGTAATAAGTATCCAAAGGGTCATAGGTAACGAGAGTAAACAGTGTCATCGTACACCACATCCTGCCTTTCGGGCGCCAAACTCGCACGTGACAGCCACATTCCTAACAAACCCCCGCTTGACTGTCGCGTCGCCAAAGGTCGATGATAACAGTTAACATATTAATGAATATTAAGACCCAATAGTTTATAACATTTCTTGTGTTTATTAGGACCGAGTGTCTTTGTCAATATATCTGCAGGCAATTTTCAGTTGAGATGTACTTTGAAGAATTTTAAAGACCCCGAGTCTTTTAGTTTTAATCCAGTCTTTAAATTTGGGTTCTTAATTGCTTGCATATATGAAAAAGGCACTTGACCTACTTCAACTGGACAACTGGATTGCCGTATCTTTGTGGTGGTCCAACATTTCTCCTTAATCGAGCTCTTGTTGTCGATACAGATGAGTGGTTCTTCTCTTGTTTGTACTCGTACTCCTCAGATTCATCATCGGAGATCGTAGAGTCAACTTGATACATTGAGTATCGTCATGTTGTCTATCGTCTTCACTTTGGGAATCAGCCCCCGTTGACCTCTGATGTTCATCTGTGTTGAACTTTTTTTTTCTCATCTGAACTAGAGATAGGGAATACGTGAATGGTTTCTATCTGTTTCTTGTCAGCTGTAGCTCTTCTTGATATTTCATTAAATTTCACGTCTCGTGATATCACAATGGACTTGTTGCTGGGATCATACAGTCTTTACGCTTTCATGGTGGGCGAATAACCAAGCAAGATGCATTTTCGTGTTCGTGCTTGAAACTTGTGCTTTCGTTGTACCTTATGGATACGTACAGTCCAGTACAGTACATAAGCTGTGCATCCGAATACTCTAAGATGTCTTAAACTCACTTTTCGCTTAAACCATTTCTCATATGGCATATTTCCATTCTTTTGTGGAATACGATTGACGATGTAAGCTGCTGTTAATACACTTTCTCCTCAGTACTGGAATATTATCCTCGAGCAACATACAACGGGCCTTTTCTAATAAAGTTCTGTTCCTCCGCTCAGATTTTCCGTTCTGTTGTGGTGAGTACAGAGAAGTAAGCTGGTGAACTTTTTTTTTACTTAAAAAGCTTTTAAATTGACTATTCACATATTCATCACCCTTATCAGTTCGCGGGTTTTTTATTCGTTTACCTGTTTGCTTTTCTACCGATCTTTTATAGTTTATAAAACAATTAAGTACTTCGCCTTTTGATTTTAGGAGATATACACGGATCCATCCCGAATAATCGTCAATGAAAGTCAGCAAATATTTCGCACCTCCAAGTGATTCACTCCAATAGGGCTACACATTACAAACTTCATTCGGTACTGTTTTGTAGTCGACGCTGTTTGGTTTCTCTTTTAATATATGTTTCATGGTAGTTCAATTGGATGTTCCATTCGTTTGTGCATAACCAATATTTACTTTGCGAACTAGCTACATTAACAATGTTTTTATATGTATCCAGTACATATAAGTGATTTATTTTCTTCGCTGTGGCATACATAAGTTCGCCATTTCTGATGACACATTTATTTCCATAAAAAAGAGTACTCGAGCCTCTCTTGGTAAGCTGGCTTACTGATAACAGATTGACAGTCGCTTCGGACACACCAAATATCTTTTAGTATACAATTAAAGGGTACACCTTTCACGTTTAAGCGCAAGGATATATCGCCTTCACCCGCTATCCTCAAACTTGAATCAATTGCCACATTTATCACGTAATTAGCAGGTCTAAAGTTTACGAAAACCCCACGAGAATAACTTAAATGATGAGCGCTACCTATGTCTATTATCTAGTCAGAGTTATGTGCGTCAACACTTGTTTATAATTGAACATAGCATTATACGATTTTTCTGGTTCAGATTTGTTTCACTGTGACATTGCGATGCTCTGTGTTCATATTTGTTACACTTGAAGCATTTTCCAATAAAAGTTCTTGAATAGTCATGTTTTTGTTTTATAGTAGTGCCTCTTCTATTTAAACGGCTTCTTGTTGCACTAAACACATTTGAGTCATTAGTGCTACTGCATTCATTTTTTCTGGCAACCTGTTGCAGCAGTTTAGCTTTAAACTGCAACTGGGGTTAATCATCAACTGTATAACCGATTTTCCTCAATTGGTCAATAAGAGTTTGTATTTTATTAATATAAGCGGCCATACCTGAGCAGGTGTTATAATCAATGTAATATAGTTCTGTTTTTATCTGTAGCCTTTTCAGCATACTCTTATCTTCGTAGAGATTTGCTATAGTATCCGATGCTTCTTTGGCACTTGTTCAATGTTGAAAATCGACTTTGATATAGTCCCCTACTGTTAGGGCTATCGTTCCTAACGTCCTGCGATCACAACTTTTTTTCCTTCGTAGGATCTCGATTGCTGCCCACAGATCTTCCTTCATCAACAGCATTTTTACGTTGAATTGCCATGATAATATATTAGACTAGCTGTTACACGCGACTTCGTCCGCAGAGGTTTTGCGAGCAAACCCCATTTACATTCAATATTTCAACAATCATAGTAATTGTTATATAACACCTACCGCCGAGAGTGATGAGAATTGCCGAGAATCAAACGAACTGTTTTCAATTTGATCAATTTTCTGGAACGTTTACAATCGTTCTATAATCGAACCGATACGCGATAACAAATTCGAATTTAAAACGGTTCGAACATTTTAAAAATCGAAATAGATAAAAATATTTATAACAAAGTCTGAAATGTTATCAATTTAATACACCTAAGTACTCAATGAAGACTAAATGTAGACGAAAACAAAAAATCGCACCTAAAGTAGCACAGTAGAAGCCGTTCTTCCGGTTAAGCCTTATGTATGAAAAATTTAGTGCAGATTGGTCAAACTAGGACGATGCCTCCCTACGGGACTTTTAATAAAAACTGGCCACTCGTTAGGCGTTATAAATGTAAAAACAACCCGGAAAACTGTAGGCGGCCGACCCGTTATCCGGGCGCCAACCGGCCAACAACTTCCGGTATCGGGTGGTTTTATCCACTCCGCCACCGGTAGGCCAACAAAGAACGAAATAGTAAATGTAAATGTATTGTTTCTAGTATAAACAATAAGTTATAAACAATATTATTAACAATAACTACGTTAAAAAAAATAACTTTACTAAGCCATGGCAGAAATTCGGATTGGCGTCCAACAGAAAATTCCTAAAAGCACCGACCAGACAGCAAATAAAGATGCGGATAGGTCGAGCGAATGGAAAAAAGACGGAAGTCTGGAAAATAGCGGAAAAGACAGCGAAAATAACCAGAGGAAAGAAAGTAATTGTCTGGTTCGACAGAATTTTCCCAAAGAGTGCGAAGACGCCATCAATCGACAAATCAACGAGGAACTGTTCGCTAGATACACATACTCGTCCATGGCTTATTACTTCCAGAGAGACGACGTAGCGCTGGCCGGTTGTTTCAAATTTTTCAAACAGTGCAGCGACGAAGAGCAGGAACACGCCGAAAAATTCATGAAATACTTAAACGACCGAGGGGGTCGTATCGAGCTTCGAGACGTGAAAAAGCCGGAAAAGAACGAATGGGGATCCATGGTAGAGGCCATGTCGGAAGCGCTAAAGTTAGAAAAACGAGTTAATCGGTCGCTTCTCGACATACATAAAGTGGCCAGCCAGTGCGGAGACGCGCAGACCTGCAACTTTCTGGAATCCGAATTTCTGCCGCAACAAGTGGAAGACATCAAAAAGTTGGCGGATTATATTAGCAGTCTTAACCGAGTGGGAAAGGGGCTGGGAGAATATATTTTTGACAAGGAAACACTCGGGGGCAAATAAATTAAATCGAATAAAGCATTATATGGAAATATTTTCAAAATTTCAAATAAATATCAGTTCAAATGTTGACGCTTTCCAATTTTATTTTTATATAATCTACTAGCTGTTACCCGCGACTTCGCCCGCGGAGGTTTTGCAAGCAAACTCCATTTATATTCAGTATTTTAACAACCATAGTAATTGTTATATAACACCTACCGCCGACAATGACGAGAATTGCCGAGAATCAAACCAACTATTTTCAATTTGATCAATTTTCTGGAACGTTTACAATCGTTCTATAATAGAATCAATATGCAATAACAAATTCGAATTTAAAACGGTTCGAACATTTTAAAAATAGAAATAGATAAAAATATTTATAACAATGTCCAAAATGTTATTAATTTAATACACTTAGTACTTAATGAAGACTAAACGTAACAAAAAATCGCATGTAAAATAGTACAGTAGAAGCCGTTCTTCTGGTTAAGACTCAATGCTCTCCATCACCCCCCGCGGGGGAATTTCTAAAAATCCCTACTTAGTGTGCATTCTCATGGCATACCCTACTACAACGCACATAAAAACAAAAAATCGCATCTAAAATAGTACAGTAAAAGCCGTTTTTCCGGTTAAGCCTTAATCCTCTCCCTCTCCCCCCGCGGGGGAATTTCGAAAAATCCCTTCTTAGTGTGCGTTTCCATGACGTACCCTAACTGTCTACCAAATTTCACCTCTCTAGGTTAAGCGGTTTGCTCTGGGCGATGATGAATCAGTCAGTCAGTCAGTCAGTCAGTCAGTCAGTCAAGACAAGCAATTTTATATATTTAGATGAACCATCCAGTTTTTGAAGAGAACCAACCCTTTACGAACCCTTCCTTCGTAAAGGGTTCGTCGACTTCCAAAATAATTTGTAAATTTTCCATCCATCTCAAACGTTGCCTTTCGGATATCTCACCAAATCGCATATAAATCCAGTATCACACCGAACAAAAAAATTATAAAAACATTACTGGGCCCATAACCCTTTGTTGAGAATTTGATGATGGTTTTGGATAAATTGAGCCAGCAAGGATAAAAAAGGGAGACGGATAAAACTTTTATACGTGTTTATTCATGGAAGAGGTACAGTCATAAGAACGTTACAAAAGAATAAGGTAATAAGTATCCAAAGGGTCGTAGGAAACGAGAGTAAGCAGTGTCATTGTACACCACATCTTGCCAAACGTTCGCACGTGATAGCCACATTCCTAACAGTTATAAGGTAAAGGTTAAGAAACGAAATTTGGCACGGTAACTAGTATCTTATATAAGAGGTATTGAAGCTACAGTATTAAATTTTGGCGTAATAGAATATTACCGCCTCGGGAGTGGAGAGATAGGAGGAGTCACGTGTCGTATCTCGAGTCGGGTCGGACTTAACGAAAATTTTACTCGTTATTGTCATTCACGATATTTTTAAAAATTCGTTTCTACCTTTAAAATTAAGCTTTTGCCGTTTTATAATAATTAATAACATAAAAGTTATTTTTTAATAACGTCTCGTACCAATTTTTTTAATGACTTGTTAGCACTAAGATTGGCCTTAATTTACCGCTAGACTTATTACACCACCATAGGACATTTTTTTTAACTTTGAAACTAATGTCATAGTGTTGTTTTTCTCCGGGAAAGTTAAGTAACTCGTTGCTGGATGATTTGTTTCTCAAACTAAGAATATTTCTTTAAATAACTAACCCAGGAAAACGCATGTGTTCATTACTTTCTAATTCTAATATATCGTTAATGTATTGTTTAAACAATAGAAGAGTTCGTAAAGATCCTCGAGAGAAACCTACGAAAATAACGAAAAGAGAAGTAATTCTTACTGTAAATCAGCAATTTGTCAAATAATTCAGGATTTGTGATAAGATAGAAGTAAACTAGACTAGTAATACTAACATTTTAAGATTAACAGTTTTAAAGACTTGTTTGTGTATTTTCGAGATAAAGTCTGTACTTGAAATACACAGAACTTGGCATCATAGTATAGTATTCAATGGAGTAAATAGAGAAAACTTGTTAATTATAGAAGTCCTTCGTAGTCGAGACACTATTCATCGCGCTATCCAGACTTCAAATGATAAACTGTAGATAAACATTGAAATATTTTCAACAAATTAAAACTATTTAAATTAAATATTTGATAATCTCACGCAGTACGATATCATTATTTTATCATTTGTTCCACAAATTGTTATAAGTGATAAAACAAAGAGACGTTAAGAAAACGTATTAGAACCCAGCGCTACTTTTCCTTAACGAAGGAAATAATTTATAAGGTTTAATAACTAATTACAATCAATCTACAGTGTTTCTGACATTCTTTTTGAATGTATTTCTTTTTACATAATTATAAACATGTGTTTTAGCGATCTCAGTTAAAGCTTTAGCAATTAGTACAGAGTAGCCTAATAATTAAAGTTTATCATGTTTTGTTTTGTATGTTCCACGTACACTTGTGAATACGAATCCTAAATTAAATTTAAAATTCACAAAAATAGTAAAAAAAACTACATAAAAATTCTGTTAGAAACATGCATTAGAATAATACAGCAATTTAGTTTTCACAACGGTTAAGTGATTTTTGTGTATATATTTTGGCCCCTATATTTTAATACTCATATCAATAGTTTTTTTTTTCTTTTTTGGTCGCATTACTACGACTTCCTCATTACTGGACAATTCGATTAGTGTAAGTAGTGAGGTCACGAGGGTATAAAAATTAATCTCTATCGTAGTACAAGTTATTGTAAAATTAATCCTTCTTGATGGTAATACTAGACGATTCGTATTATTAAAATGCCGAATAAATCTTCTAATTCTTTCCAAATTTTCTTTAACGCGTATACATTTGTTCTTGAAATATCGAATTTTTGATGTAATTTCTTGTAGTCAGCATTTTAATCTAATTCTTAATGACAAATAGTTTTATCTGCACCGACAGCGAGTGCTGTAACATTTCGTTATCTTCGTTTTTAAATTAAGTTTATAATTTCTGTGCTTATCAAATGTGCAAGTTTATATATTTCTAAGTCTACATCTCGTTTTATTAATGATAACTAAATAGTTAAGAAATAGTGTAAAGTGGTCCAATGGCCACATTAACGTCTTATTAAATTTAAATCGATTTGTAAAAATATCTTTAATATCTGTAACTTTATATAAATTAACGCTTTGCACGTATGAAAAGCATTATATAATATTTAGTTATAATATCAAACACGAATAAGTTACGTACAGTACAATTAAATTAATTCGTTAGCCGATGATCTGTCAAGCAAATAGATACTCCCCTCTTATAAATCTTGAGTGTTATTCATTTGAATTTATTACAAAGAAATTACGATCATAATTCGATAGAAGTTTCGAAAATTATAACCTCTAACAGCGCGTAATCTTGAAAATCTCTAAAAACCGTACATTAAAGTCTACATTTTATATGTTTTAATTTCGCAACCATACTTAAACCATCTCCAATCTCTACAAATATCCAAAACTCATTTGATTAGAGAAGCAGCATAAATAAATAGAATAAACGTATAATTTTGAGCCTTCTAAACGATGAATCAAGAGGCTCGATATTATATGTTTATGGTGTTCATTTATTGTAAGTTAATACTCCAATAAAGCTAGTTTTGGGTATTTTCGACAATAAATTCTAAAAAGAACTAAAGGGAATTTCAGAAGATAACGTGACAACGTTATTACATTTAATTATTTCTCAGTAGTTGGTGATGTTTATTACAACAAAAATTTGGTGAAATTGGAATTATCAACCGCGAATTTAATTTGAAATGCGAAATTGTCTCGCAAATAAAATATTAAATATTCAATTTAATAGCTTAGCAAATAGGCTACACAGAAGCAAGATTAATGCGATGAAAACATTAAAAGAATTTTCTCATAGATTTTTAATGTAAATTATTATTGTTTTCAAGAAATATAATAATCTCAAGAAACGACAACATTCATTTAATGTATAAATTCGTGATTTGCACAATACGTATGTTCAATAAACTGTGTGTAAATTATTATTATTATAAATTAACATTATGCACTAATTACTCACATTTGTTATATAACTTATAAACACATAAGCGATAAGCGTATGTAAAAGAATCATAAAGCCTCACTTCTTAAAAGTTGTTTAAAAGTTTAATAATAAACTTTCAGAGCTAATTCCGTCGAATAATTGAATTTTCAGTCCATTCGATATCAATTAATATACTCGAAAACAGTTTAAAGTAACGTTTTAAAATGTTTGTGTCGTGTCTAATGGCATTTACGAAGTGTTTTTCTTTAAAATTCCTCACCGAATGTTAACTCGTGAGGAACATGTTTATATAGTTAATTATGGATATAGATATATATTTACACTGTAATTACGTAGATAAAAAAGTTTCTCACCCTACATTTTCCATTAATGCACATGTCATTTGTACCGGGATTGCAGGGTGTACCATCCTTCGCAGTATCCGATAGCATAACAGAGAAAAACTTTCCTTTCGGCTTGCAATGCAGCTGACAAGGCGTTACTGTAAAATTAATACGCCGAATTTTAATTAGATTATTTAATTTCCACTTAAATGAAGAAAAATGAAATCCTTCGAATAAATTATGATGACGTAAATTGTAAAATGAATAATCAAATTTATATTTAAAGGTCTTATTCGAGCACTATTAAATAAATTTCACAAATCGTATTTAAATTTTTTGTTTATTGCATTTAAGTAAGAATGTTAAATAGAAATTCATATATTTGTGTGTAATATTCTCATAAATTATTATTAAAATTATATTTAATAAACATTTAAAATATTTACAAGGCGTAGAAACTGGGAGCCAGGTGTACAGCTGCTCCTTGTAAGGTATGTTATCGAATTCACTGCACTGCACCGAACGAAAACTCGGCGAATTTTCCGGGCAAGGCTAAAAGATAAATGTTAAATTTTGTAGAAAAAATGTAGAATTTAACTGAAATTAGAAATATCATTTTATTTTTCGTAAGTAATTTATACAAGCGATTTCTATGAACATTTTACCTCCGTTTGACATATTCTATATCTTTTCCTTTCTCCGATACAATACTGTCCGCCATTTCCGGGCCTAAAATGATAAAACCAAATCAAAATAAATAACAAATTAAAAAATATAATGGGTTTATTGATCATTAAATTTAAAAAAATGCGTATTTTATATATACAGTAGTGGCCAAAGTAGAGCTACCAAAGAAAATATGCAAATTTGTCCAGTATTTTTAGGACAAAATATTAGTATTTTGTGGCATAACCAGAGCTTCTGATCACTGCATCACATTTACGTTCCGTTGAATCAACTGAGTTGTCTGGAGGAATACAATTATCAAATGATATCAAACAAAGAATGGTAGATATGCATTTGAACGAAAAAAAAGACCTTTACTGAAATTGGTAAAATCTTTAATGTGCATAAAACTGTTGTCGCGAGAAATTGTTAAAGTGTTTTGAAATATATGGGACCATTGTTTCTGCCAAAAAGTCACGTAGACCATGAAAAACAACACCACGGTTGGATCATTTTATCTGGCATACGAGTGCGGTCAACCTTTGTTTGGCTGATTCACGTATTAAATGTGAAGTGGGTAACCCCTTCACATTTAATACATGATATAAGCTTATACCCAGATATAAGCTGAAGGACTGTATGAAGACATTTGACTAGTTTGGATTACATGGGAGACGACCAGCAAAGAAACTCTCATCTCTGCAAAAAACAAAAAGTTGAGGTTAGAGTTTGCACACGAACACATCACTTGGACCGAACAAAAATGGTCCAAGGTGTTATGGAGTGATTAATCTAAATTCAATGTCTTCTCTAGTGACGGTATACGACATGTCAGACGACCAGTGAACACGAGATATGACCCAAAATACATAGTTCTTATAATAAAGCATGGTGATGGCTGCATAATGGTATGGGGATGTTTCTCTGCAAAGGGAATTGGTCCAATTCATAGAATATACTAATATTTTGTCCTAACAATACTAGACAGATCTGCATACTTTCTTTGGTAGCTCTACTTTTGTCACAGTGTAAAATATAAAAACTTTGTTTTTTCTTTTGTAAATCAGATTTAAAATATAATTTGTTTGAGTTAATTGAGTATTTTCACTCTTTTTGTGTGTTCTTTTCGACTATCACAATATTAATTATGTAGTAGGTGGTGAACAAAATAAAAGTGGCATTTTTAAAACATATGTCAAGGGTAGCTCTACTTTTGGCCACTACTGTATATTTAATCACGTTTCCATCAATATTACACAAGAAAACACTGACAAATCCCTGAGAGGACCACGCTCTGTATATATACACAGAGAGTGGCTCTCTCGGGCTATTATATATATACACTACACATAACATAATTAAATAAAAGAAATCAAAAGTTAAGCAAAACTAAATTAAATATTATTAAAACTTCCCATAAAAACAAAATGTATTCAGTACATAAAACATTAAAATAAATGAATGAGCATGAAATGATTTAGCCTCTACACTCATATTCAGTTAATATTATACTATTTAAATAATTTTATCATCTGTAAAGAAACACGATTAAGGAAAGATATATTAATCTTCTGGTGTTTTTATTATATAAGAATATAACGAATAAATTAATGAATAAAAACACAATTGGCGAAGAGTGTAAAAATGTATCCTACATACAAAACTTTACAAAATACTATGTTTAATATATTTAAATTTCAGAAATATACTTAATATTATAAAAAAAAGTTAATTAGTTTTTGCATTTCGTCGATAGATAATATCATTAGCTTTGATTTCCACATTTTGTTTAATGTTTTCTACAATGAGAAATGAGTAAGAAAAATGGTAAGAAGGAGAATAAACCGAGAGAATCAGCGAAGCTTAAGTCATTGGATTTAACAGATTAGTCGAACATCTCTGTCGGCACCAAATGAATTGAGTTTACGGGACCAGACGTGACACAAAAATACATAAAGATAAAAAAGCAAAAGAAACAAACAAGAACGACAGTAGACAGATGCGAATTATCGATTGCAGTACATCAGTCCAAAAGCACTCAAGAACGAAAATATGCATGCCAGGGAACCGCAGCAATAACCAAAACAGACGTTGAAAGATAACACAGATATCTATCTTAATAAGAACAGAATTAGAGGAGATAAATTAGTAAAGGGTAATGTATCGTTGATTATCACGTGGTCGAGGCAGGATTTAAAATACTTTAAGTCCCAACATCATAGAAGGAATGGTTAAGAAACAGTAAGAAAAATGATCACTTTTAAATTTCAATCTGTGGATATAATTATCAAAATTAGTATTTACGTTAATAGAAAGCTCGACCGGATTTGGCGAAGACGTAATACGATTAGCTTGATGGAAATCCCAATTCCGTTGCCACAACGTGGTCAGACTTCGGATCAAATATCATTCTATTAACGCGAATGACAGAACAACAGTTGTATTTTATTTCATTGTTGTACGGCCGACCTACTTTTGGCCAGCTTACACGCAATGTCGGTACGTTCCAGTGATCTTTAACCTCGCAGAAAATAATATAAATTTTACTTCTATTGCTATCGATTATTTTATAATATAAGGAGTAATCGGGTTAAAGTATCTATAAAGGTTTTATTAGATTTCTGACTGTTTATTTAGAATATTAAGAAAGAAATACGTACATAGGATTGTCGCAGTGTCTTTCGGAATGCATGACGCCCGCACCACACGATCGAGAACATTCGGACCACGGACTCCAAGATCCCCATTCTCCGTTGATAGTTTCCAATCTTTCTCCTATTACGGTGCATTTTCCCATGTAACACCACTATATTCAAAGAATAATAATAAATATGTGTAAATACTATTATTAAAAGCGAGATTATAAATTATATTTTAAATAATAGATAAATAAATATTCGTATAATTATAAAAGAAAAACTTTCATAAAATCGATTTAAATCATTTCAAATATAAATATAAAATAGTTTGAAGTTTGGACTTATTATTAATTTTCCTCTTGGAGGAAGATGAAGGAAAATATGGAAGCGAGAAGCCGAAGAAGGATGCT
Organism: Centruroides sculpturatus; assembly: GCF_000671375.1. Taxonomy (NCBI): domain Eukaryota; kingdom Metazoa; phylum Arthropoda; class Arachnida; order Scorpiones; family Buthidae; genus Centruroides; species Centruroides sculpturatus. The sequence continues at coordinate 278,707 of NW_019384434.1, forward strand.
ATAAGATATGAAGTCGGGAAGAGAGGGTCAAGAAATCTAGAGAAGTGGTGAGGAAGGAAATTTCCAATTAAATATTTCATTTTAAGGCCAAATTACTACTATAATTACGTTTAAAATTGAAAATTATTATAGAAAATGTGTTGTATATATATATAGGCTATATTTATTTATATTATATTTATTAATATACATATATTTATGTTAAATGTTAAATAAAATGTTTTAGATTCCATTGTTCGTTATTTATACCAATAATATATATATATATAGGCTATATATATTATTACTTCCTTTCTTATACAACGAAACAATAAACAGTCCGAATGCTACGAATATGCAGTATCGATTATCCGGGATGAATAAGAAAAATATCATCCGGATTAATAAAATAAAAAAATGTGAAAAAACAACACGCGCAAACACATTTGTAAGGCTCGGCGTTTTACGTAGACAATTTTAACGAATAATCACTTGTGTAAGTTATAACTTACACACGATCTAATATCTAGGCAGAATTTATTTTACAAAATGGTTAAAAAGTAACTAGACATTGAGAAATCATTATAATTTTTGTAATAATAATGCCACGGTAATAAAATTTACGTATAACGTACATCAATCAATGTAATTTTATAATTTATCGTATATATGGTGTGAGTAATGACCGAGAGAGGCCGCACGCGCGGTGGTAAAAAAGATGGCCGACCATTCGTCTGTTCGGGAGCGAGAGCAGATTGCTGCACGCTACGAGGTGTGGGAATCGGTGGTTGCCAGACAGAGCTGGTGAAGAAACGTCGAGCCGCAATCTGTCCAGAAACAACAGAGAATTGTCATTCGAAGCACAACCGCGGGTTCGGTGGAGAACGCAGAGAGAAGTGGCCGTCCGTCCACATCACCATCTCCGGTCTTTTCAGAAAGTTGGTGAATAGCGCCGGCGCCCAAATTGAATTTTAAGGTAGCCATCCGTATTTCCATTTAATAAGATGCGTGTCAAATGATTTTCATCATCGTTGCTTTAAAAGTATACAAATTATAGCAATTTCTCCATGCCTAGTTACTTTCCCGTATAATGTAATGACTACCGATGTATGCGGCGGAACGTCGATCTTAAAATCGAAGTAAGGAATTTTGTAAGATCGTAAAGACAAATAAGAATAATTGGCACAAAGGAAAACTGAATGGAGCGAAAGATTGCGAGGAAAGAACACAAAAAAACAGAAACAAAAAGAAGAATAAGAAATTTCACAATTCTGAAACCGCGTTATAAGCAGAATTAAGACTGAAAGTTATGTTCAATTCTGCTATAATTTAACACAAGGCAAAAACGTATCAATATGAAAGAAAGAATGAATAAATAAATAAAGAGGAAAGAAATTTAGAAAATACAATACAATACATTAAAAATGTTGTTTAAACAGGAATTTTTTGTGAGAAATCAATTTTAATGGCGGTTTTTTGGTGCTTCGAAGCCACTCGCGTAGTGTTACGCAACGACAAATTTATTTTCCAGAATACTTAGGTTTGTAGATAATTAATGACTGGAAAATATCTGCTATTCAAAAAACGAAATTATTTATTTGAATCTACGACTCTGGCTGGTGTCGTCGCCGTCTCCGAATCGGAGATCGATGGTATATTCTTTTATTTATTTTGAGAACTGACAAATAGAGGATATAAAAAAATGAATAATTATAGATTAATACAAAAACAAATTCAAAAATATCGTACAGAGATTTCGCATTTAATTTACTTGCAGATTTTCTAAACTGCATAAAGGAGAGTCTTCCTGACTATTTTGCATCTGTAGTATTACGGTATTAAAAAAAGAGACGTTCGTCTAATGTATTATTTCGGTAAATAAACAGATAAGCAAATAATAATCAAATTACAAATCTTAATGTAAAGATCAGACGATCCACAAGAACACCAGAGCTCACACGTGTTCGGATCAAAACAGGAATCGAATCTTATTAACGTCGATTTCAGTTTTAAAGGCAATAAGAAATAAAAAGAAACACTAGAAATCGGGCAGATTAAAATAGTCCGTCGACGTCGGTATCTTTGACAAAGAGCAAACACGTGACGAGAATAAAAAGTCACCAGAAGAATTTCGTAACAAACATCGTCGGACGAAAGAAATAACAGAAATATTAAACACGGACTAATAACGACGCACACTTCGTTAAGTGTTAATTATTCTTTGCTCGGATTATATTGGATTGTGTAACGAGGAAACGGGTCATATGACTTTATAGTCATACAGCGCCCTTTGATAAAATAACACTTCTTTCACTTTTATCGATGAATCCATCGGTTAAAAAACATCAAAAATAACGATAAATAATTCTTAAATATATGCCCATTTGATAACTCGCGGTATCCTCTGTAGACAATAGGTTAAAACTTGGTCAAATTTACAAAAAGTTTTCAGTTCGGCTTACGTTGTACGATATATCGCGATGTACGAAACTACAATGGGGAATTATACAATAACAAATGTAAATGCAGCGTTACGTAACTCTAGATATATAATTACACACTAAAATGTACGTGAGGTAGTATCAGTATTCGTTTTAAGGTAGTACTACGCGAATATAGTAAATTAAGGCAGAACAATATGGTGGCGCTAATCCGAACTAATTGGCAATTCGGATTAACGTGGATATGATACTTACACTTTCGGGTCATTTCTTACTATTGTAAATTATTTTACGGGGCCAAATAAAGTTGGAATTATTGTTACGTCAAAGAGGATGACGAAAAGAACACGTGATTTGTTTACTTTACACGCCAACTGCGAGTGTACAATTATCATTATTTTAGTTATGAGAATGGCAGGAGCTGTTCGGATGACTAGGGGTTGGGATCAGCGCCATTACGCATTATTTGATTAAATATCCATTCCAGCACTATGTAAGTATATCCAACGATAGCGTAATTTATACAAAAAATAAAATAATTCATAAAATTTCTTAATCACAGTACTGATTTAAATCTAATACATTTAATAATTTTAATTTGCTTTCGAAAAAGGATGCAAACATTTATTTATTAATTATTAAATCATTTATTACACGCGTTATACCCATTTTGATGTCGTTTAAATGTAACAATTCTCCACGCTTGCTGTTATATAGATCATGGGGTGTCCAAATTTTTTTGTTGGTGAGCCGTAAAAGACAGTTAAACGTCTTAGACTGTATCTTTACATTGTTAAGTCTAATTGCTAATCGCTTCCGATAAACATTACGCGCTGTGTCGGTGCGCTTACGACGTAATAACGAGCCATTTTGCGAACTGTTACGTTGTTATTCGTGCCTGACGGATCGTACAGTACGTCATCTAGTATTTACAAATACATTAAAAAATAAAAGTAGTTTTCGTATTCGTCGATTCCTTACAAAAATACAAATTACACTCAAGTATTGTACAGTACGCGTAGGCTATATTTTTCTACTAAAGCTTTTCCTTTTATGAAGTAGACAAAAGGCTCCAGAAACACAAAAAAGTGACTACCAACGATATCAAATCACGCTCAGTTACGTATAATCTATATAGACTACAAGTGTTAGAATGTAAACAATTGTAAACAATGCCCCCGGCTTGTTTACAATTTCCATTATTTGACCGAATTTTTCGTGCAAATATTGCGTGTTTTATAAAGTAAATATTCCGGAATCTAAAAACCTTACATTAATGACAAAATCTTTTCAACTTTACATAAATTTTACCAAGTAATTTTTGGTAAAAATAAGGAAAATTACAACTGTACTTTCAGAATATTTAAAATATTAATGTAGATTAACAATGATAATTAATTGCAAATACAAATCAAAATTCTCAAGACACTTATTAAAAATAGTAACTAACAGACGTAGTTTACGACATAAGTACAGAAGTACAAGGTCCACCTCCCCCTCTCTCTCTCCAATGGTCCGTTGCCCCTGACATCATCGTCATCCCCACCAGAGAGAGAGAGAGAGACTAGCTGACGTCACATAAATTGTTTTTCAATATTCGACATTCGATTAGCTTAGGATGCCTTAACGAACCGAGTCTATCGCTCGGAAAGAAACAGAAATAAACAAGAACACTAAAACCCTGACACAAATAGAAAAGGGGGATTCGTGTCAGTAGACGTCTTACAAATATTTAAATTCCATAAATAACAACTGAAAATTTTATAAGATACTTTTGAGTAAAGACTTATACTTTTTACGTGCTCGGTATAATAGAAAAATAGAAATCTACCTCATTCGTAGTAAGTAGGCCTACTACGCGCGATTCCCCACCGATGTAAATCGCAATTTAAATGTCAAAATTTAAGGCAAAAACGAATCTAATTAAACTAAAATGTCAGACATTTAATTCAAAAACAATATTTGGATCCATTCTTCAATGACATTTGAAAGTGCAGACAGAATAATTAATTATCTTGACTTATTCGGTAACGTGTTAAAGAAATTAAATGAAAGAAAACACCTGCAAAATTTCGCCACTACTTCGGGGGAGTTTTTCTTAACGACTATCGTAAGATACGAGAATAATTTTCTATAAATATGTAATAAATAACAATCGAAGTATACGATATTCTTCCTCTTCCTCTCGAAAAGTCAACGTAACAAGATGGAAAATGCCCTTTTCGGTGGCATCTTTCGATCTTCTTCTTTCCTTCTAATGTCTTTTCCGGCAATTGAAAGGCTTATTAAATAGACACGATTATTTCTTCCAATGAAACCTTCATTAGAAATTTCAACGTTCTTAATTTTAAAAGTTAAACTTTGGGGTTTTGCTTTCCCAGATGTAATAAATAACAGAGGGAAAGTACGACTATCGGTCAAAAGATGGTTTTTACATTTTTGGACTCGGGGACCTTGAAACGTCGACAAGTGCAGAACGAAAAGTTGGAGATTTTTTTTCTGTACGTACGGATGTTTGTGTGGGGGGGCACCGTCTTGTTCACCCACTTTCCACTTTCAAGCCCAATAACTCCTGCGTTTTTAGTCGAAAATTTCTGAAATTTTGCAGGGAGATTTGTGTATTAGGAGGATCGACGCTATTAAATTTTGGTGATTAAAGGTCGAGGAGATGGAGAGTTAAAGGGGTCGTGTGTACTTCCAGTAGGGTCAGACTTCATAACGATTTTACTGGTTATTGGCATTTACAATTTTTCGTAAAACCCTACCCTCAAAATTAAGTTTTTTTGCCATTTTATAATAGTTAAAACTATAAAAAAGTTTTTGAAGCAAAATGTAACAGATGGCGCCACCAAACGTAACCTGGAAAGTTAAGCAACTCGTTCTTGAATTTTTTACGTTCCAGTCGGCGGCCGTCTTTCGGAGGTTCGACTGCGTTTATAAGTTAAATGTGATGTAATATTGTTGTTTATATTGATTTTGTTACTTACACCTGGTAGTGCTGCAGCGGAACCAGGTTATGTGTACTAAACATGTTAATAAATAATGACGATGATGATGACGCGTTTATAACCCGTCTTAGAATCATTTTGTCCACGGTGATCGACCGACTCCATTATAAAATCGGCACTTTACCTTCAAATCCAGGCGTAGAGGCTAAAAAAGACAACGCGGAAACGTTCTTATCGGCGCATTACTCACGGATTGGGTGGAAAATAAGGGACGTCGGTGACGGGAAGTAACGCAAAGACCATTAAACGGTTAATTATAAAAGCAAACGGAACACGAACTCAGGCAAACGCCGTCTCACGTCTTCGTTACGTCACAAGTAATAGAACAATTAGCTTTTAAGATCCAATTACCGTTATCGACAGGTGAGTCATCCGACTGCGTATCGTAAGATAGGATGCGTGCTCTCGTCCCGGTCTACGGCACGACATCTACGAAAGTATGCGTACCGACGAAAAATTGATAAGCGTAATTTACGCAATTATAATAAAGAAACGTCCCCCCGCCCGTTGGAATTTTTAAACAGACAAGGCGGATAAGTGGAGTTTTATTTTGCGAAAAGGAAGAGATAATCGAGCAGCTGCGCTAGACACGTGAGAAAGGAAGCGTGGAAAGTTTCTCTCCGGGATTATCGAGAACGTCGATCTCTGGTGTATATTTGAAAACGCTAGCCAGAGACGAAATGCGGGTGGAAGTTTACGTTGGAGTAAACACTCGAACGGATATCTGGAAGAACACACTTGAGCGGATCAAATATTTCTTCTGGTCGTAAGAACCGTTGAGAGTTCGAGTCCACTCGTATAAACACCGAATACGTAAGGAAGAGATAAGGAAAGATTTTCTCTTCCGAGGTAACAAAATCTAACTTCGTTTCCGAGAGCTTCGAAAATATAAAAATCTCCACATGGAATAGAGCGGGGGTCCCGATCTTTATGTGTATCGATCCCTTTAAGAAAAACTTTTTCCATCCACTCTCTTCAATATTAATTACCCTATACTATACGAGCAATTATTTATCGTGACGTGGTCACAATGCCGGGCTGCAATTTTTAATCATATTTTAAATTTATTTCATTTAAAATATATGCTCTCCACCTCAAATTAGAAGTGGCTTGCCCCCGTACGTCATATTTTTTCTTTATCTTCATCTTAGTAACATGTAAATAGGAGCAAGTTTCCCATAAAAATCCTGTCGGGAGGCATTTCTCTAAACACCAAACCAATACTAGAATTTTCTAGTTTAGAAAAGAACAATTATTTTCTAATCGATGATTACATTAATTCCAGACAAATAAATAAGTCATTGGCCGTCCTTCCTTAATCTCGAGTTAGATAGACGAAAATCCAGATCAGATACGAAAAGCTTAGGGTCCGGAGGCTCGATTATCTATATACGAATTTTCCGGACCGAACCGAAAATTATGCCATTTTTAAATTAAAAGATGATTTAAAACATTGAAGCTGTTATACACAATAGTGAAAAAGTATGGCCATCGGTCAAAAAAGTGACCCTCAAGATTTTTCATTTTTGGACTGAGGACATCTTGAAACATCAAATATACAAAAAAATTCGGGGGTTTTTTCTGTACGTACTGTACGGGTGTTAGTGTGGATGTGCGGGGAGCACCATTTTGCTCACCTTGTATGAAGCTTAATAACTCCTGCGCTTTTGGTCTAAAATTTTTGAGATTTTGCAGGGAGGTTTGTTTATTACGGGGGTCGACGCCATTAAATTTTGGTGGTTAAAGGTCGAGGAATGAGGAGGTAATGGGGTTGTGCGTATCTCCAGTAGGTCGGACTTAATGACGAATTTACCGGTTATTAGCACTTATAATTTTTTATAAGTCCTACCCTGAAATTTAAGCTTGTTGCCATTTTATAATGCTGTAGTTTAAAACATATAAAGTTTTTAAATAAAATGTGATAACAGATGGCGCCACCAAAATTTTAAATATTGCCGGGAAAGTTGAGTAACTGGTTCCTGGATTATTTGTTATACACAGAGATGGTACATTTCTTGTCGGCCATCTGGCTACGGTATTGCGTAGTCAAAAACGATTATTTAAATAATAACTCTCAACTTATACAGCAATCATTCGTAAGGAAATATCAGAGGCTGACTCTACGACTATTTTCGAAACGGGTGGTAAAAGCGCGGTTCTACTATTGTATCGTACATTAATTTTTTTATTTTCGAATGTAGTTTGCTGTAATCTTACGTAATTACCGAGTGGCAATTTCCGTAAATATATTTCGATAAATGGCTGGAATTTCTTAAAAACAAACTTCTCTCTCTCTTCTCCTCGTCAAGAAACGAGAATTGGATGGAAAGAATCTCATAGTAATTGCATTTATGCAAATATTACTGCGATGTCGAACAAATGATCCTTATGCCTTATAGAATTATTCGTTCAATCCTTATCTCCTACATAACAACAGAAGTTAATATAAAAGTGATTGAGCTGCAACTTGAAAAAATTGTAGACTATAAATTTCCACCGCTAACGTCCGTCTGTACGTCTTTCCTTAATCTCGAGAATGGAGTTAGATGAAATTCCAGACCAGATACGGATACGGCTTGGGGGCGGGAGGCCCCATTAACTGTATAAGAATTTCCGGACTAGACCGGAAGTCACGTGAATTGAATTCAAAAATTTTTCCCAGAATGAAGTTACGTAGACGGCGACACGACTCTATTATTAATGGAAAAGCATGATGTGCGGGGGCAAGCCATTGCTAATTTGAGTCGAAGAGAATATATTTTAAATTAAAAATTTTCAAATTTCACAATGAATAATATATTTAAAGTGCAAAATAATGACGAAATTTACGTATAAAAATAGAAAATTATCTAAACGACGATAATCATTCAATTTAAAGTGATGCAATAGACGGTCTCCAATCGGTGATATCATTTTCATTTAAGACCATGCCAGCCAATGATGTCATTCGTTAGAAATTACGATTTAAATGAAAAATATGCATATAAAACCATTTTTGTTTTCCTTTTATTTAAATCTTATTGCCCTTTTTTAATAAACAATGCAAAATAGAAATGAATTACGGCACTTGTGTTTTCACGAAATCTCTAAACAATAATAACGATATTAGACCTATATTTCTGTAATTATAAGAAAATTAAACCTTTTTTCCCCTTAAAGATTCACTTACCAGATACTCGCCGATACTAGAAAACTCTCGACTCTGTTTCAAACTGCTCTTTGTGTCATTAAAGAACCTCTTGTTGGTGAAATATCAATTAAGAAACTAAACGTATTTAAACCGTTAATGAATACAAACAAGTACCGAAAATAATTTTCGTAAAAATACGGGACGACGGAAGAACCCCGTATAAAGACTGGTGAATCCATTAGACTACGGTATCTGATTTTGTGGTAATTAAAGCACTCGACGTTTGATTGACGTGGCTTTATTAAAAAGGATCCGTTAATCCTCAATTCGTTCGAACCGTGAAACGTTCGAAGTACGAGGTACTGTACCACTGTACTTAATTAAATTATGCAACGGTTTGATAATTAAATGCATAAATGTGAATTTATTAATACTTAAATGTGTTCTATATATCTTTACATAAAACACTTAGCTTAAAATCGTCACACAGTTTCTGTTACGAACAGATAACGACAGCAATCCTCACCTATGCGAGACAGACACCGCACACTTTCTGTTCGTAAAGGCTCAAAAATGAGCCGCAGATGAGAGCAAAGTACAATCGATATAAATGTTTACAATTGATAAATAATAAAGGAAAACAGTTATATTTATATAAACGTTATATATTACAGCTAATTATTTATCGTACGATGCATTCCAAACTAGTCCTATAATATTCTTTTAGGCGATTTACACGTTAATATTGAGAAGTTCGGACCTTAAAAGTAACCTTTCTACGCCAAATTATAAGATTAAATCGGACACAAAGTTACGAAGAGATGAAATTTAGATTGGAATGTAGCCCATGGCAGATATTTAAAATAGCAAATATTGGAATATTTCGTATTGACCTTTAGATAAGATTTCAGATTTATTTTACAGATTTTACTTTGAACCGATTCTTTAAACAGGGACGACATTATAAACAAACAACCAGATACTACTAACGGTTGTATTAATTTAACAGTTGTTTAACAAATAAATTTCTACACTAGAAATTCGATCGGCTTCTTACTTTCATTTAATATAAGATTCTTTTGTTGTAACTCTAGAAGGAAAAAGTCTCTTGTTTATTTAAATTTCACTCTTTACTTTCGAGTAAATAAGAGGATGCAGTTTACGCTTCAACAATTGGAAGAACGTTTAAAGTACTGCGACCAACAATTACGGTACATACACACTTTTTTAATAAATTCGGTACGTATATGATTTTTTTTTATTTCAAGTGCGTGATTTAATCTGGCGACTTAATAAAAAGGCTTTGTTCGTTAAACCGTGTCTCGTTATGAGGGTGTGGGAGCTTCTCTAATAGGTCCGATCGACCTAATCCCTCGGTAATCAAAACTAGAAATTACTATTACAGCGAGAAATAATTTGTATTAAAACGTAAAATTCCCGGTCATTTTTCTTTTAAATCTATAAATATCTTATCGTTCGTTGCTGCATTTGTTTCAAAAACTTACACTTCGTTAAAATGCAGTCAAATCTGTCTTAATCAAACACTATAAATTGTGGAAGCGTTGTGCCCTTTATAGAGAGAAAGAAGAAAATTACGTAGATGCTGGCCGATTCCAATTTAGATGTGTCCAGGATATAAAATTTTCTTACGCTAAACGTAGTAATTCCAGAAAAATTATGGAACCCCTTTACGGGGACGTCCTAGATAGAGAGAAGAGGGAAACGTATAAACGTCTGCCTGTTTCAATTAAAAGTCTAACTTAGAAGCAGTGGCGGCCTTAGGGGGTGGCGAGCAGGGCAATCGCCCGGGGCCTCGCTCTTGGAGAAGCCTCGCGCAACAACCAAGTAGAAAAAAGTTGATATTTAAAACTTTTTATTTTATCCTTGGCTATTAGTTATAACAATAAAATAAATATAATTTATAGTACAGTATATATTAATATTAATAAGTGCCTACTATTTCAATTCACATACTTTGCACAAAGGACAAGGGCCTCGCAAAGATCTGCCGCCCAGAGCCTCGCAATGGATAAGGCCGCCGCTGCTTAGAAGAGTGTCCAGAATATAAGCGTGCCCAACTCCAGGGTTTAGTGTATCTTACTCCAGACACATATTTATAATTTTATTAAAATCAATAAATGTAGGCTAATATTAAGAGGGTTGACAAACGGATCCAATAGACTAACCTCTTTATTTTAGATTGATAATTAACGGAACCAATTAATTGCCTATTCGATGTACTGTACTGTACCTTTTCATTTATTATTACATCTTATGTAAAATGTAAATAATACTTCTTAAATTCGTGATAAAATTCAAAGTAATCAAAGCCAATTCTGTATAAGGTTTATATGCTACACACTTATTTGCCCTAGTTTTCATATGTAGTTTGTATATTTGTGTAAGTTACGCAGCTTAGTTGCTTAAAGTGGCATGTTTTATACAACCGAATTGGTAGAGAGCACTTAGATTTCTTAGATTTTTCTGGAAAAACCTTTATTCTCGAGATACTTCAAGAAACCAAGATTCATTGTAAAGAAAGAATAATCGCTCTTCTTTGTTCCGATGTATCTCCTTTAAACATCTAAATGCAAAAGAACTAAAGAAGCGGAAAGTCAAAGTCGAAGAAGGAAACAAAAATACTAATTGGCAAGACTTGCAATCGTTAAAATTTTGTTATAAACGAAAAAAAGACCGACAAAACAGTAAAACTTAAAAGACTTTTATTACGGATTAATTAATGAAGTTGCGAATTGATAAACATTTGCGAGCGATGTCAGATTTGTTATCTCCGATGTTAGAACTTTAAATATTTTCACGAATTCGTCCTCAAAATTCTGATTTAGCATTAATTCTAGTAGAGATTTTGGTTATTCGAGGCCCTACCGTAAAGTCCCCAGGCCCCTTTATATAAGTAGGCTATATGTAACAGAAAGCTCTGGCCTTACGACGATTTTCGTAAATGAGGAATAAACTATACTTAAAAAAACGATCGAATGTTTAAATTTCCTTTCTACCTAACGCTTCGATCGTGTCCATCGAGCTTTAATCGTCCAGCAAAACACGGGATAAGTCAATAAAGGATAAAGAGACGGTTTGAGTGAAGTAGATGATAAATTCAATTAAATAGATTGGAAGACAAAAACTGCCATTTCCACTCTCTCGCTCTCTCCACCTAATCTTTCCTTTCCTCGACTCTCTTCATTTAGCACCGCATCTCTCCTTTAATAATACTTAAATTATCGGGTTGTTCGCGTATGGTAGTATTTAAGGTTTTTTACTGCGCCAAAGATTCATCCTGTACGGTATTTTGCATAAACAGTGAAGATTGCTCACATTATTGTTACGTCATAATCTTATAATAATTATACAGTACTGCGTAATCTTTATAACCGAACCTTCTGCCATTTTCCTAACTGAAATAATGGATTTGTCAACTGTACGCGTGTAAAGTAAAATAAATCGGGTGTTGCGAGCATTGTTGTTCATTCTTTCTACCACCCTCTTTGACTTAACAACAAATCTAATCTCTTATTTGCTGCGGTAAAGTATTTTACAACGATAAAAACTGGCCTGGAAGCGTAAGCGTCATATTCTTACCATCATAATCCCTTAATCCGAACTACCACTGGTCTCAATTAGTTCGGATTAACGCGACCGTACCGTATGACTCATTTTCGGTGTACTAGAGATGCGCACTACCACAATCCCGTTCGTTAATTAAACGTCCCAACGGGCTTTTAACGGAAATAATTGAAATTATAAAAATAATAATACCAATTAAGAGCGCGTTATAACGAGGTGGAGTTGGAAAATTTTCCATCTTCCTTCATTGTTTGAAATTTAGTAAATTCGGGAACAATCCTGGTATATAATTGATCAATTTTACTTTGTACTACAAATTATACTTTCTAAATACCGTAAAATTAGTAATATAAAGTGAGTAACACCAAAGGTAACGTGACTTTAAAAGTAGATAAAAATGACAATCATAAAACGTGTACAATGGTTTTAACACCACAAACAGGAAAGAAATTTGTAAAATGAACAGAAATCGAAGCAAAACATTTGCATGAAATGGTGTGGCAGCTGCAATTGTTTGATTACGGAGCGAGGAAACGAAATCCACGGGCAGCAGGAATTAACGCTTGCCGTATTTCGTAATCGATATTAAAAGTTAATTATAATAATTAAGAAACTGTTTACCTTATTTTTGTCGCAGAGGGTGCCTTCGGCCGCCGGTTCCAGTCGAGTGACGCACTTGTTATCCTGACGACACCACAGGGTCTGACAGACGTCCTACCGAGTAAATTGGTGGTGGAATTTAACGGATTGGCAAGTTATTAACGAGGCCACTTAAGAGCAATTACCGAAAGGCAGTTAATTATAATTAGTAGGAGAGTACCTCGATGCCTTCGCAGTATTCGGCTTCCGGACCGTACTGCAATCGGCACTGATGGTCGCTGTTGTACATGGCACCCGGGGGTAATTCGGGAAAGGTGAACTCGTGATCGGACGGTTCGTCGTCCAGGCAGCTGCCCCAGTCGCGGCTGCAATTACGTCATAGTAATACGACGTTAATTCGGACTCAATAAAATAATTATACTTACTCTAGGAATTTGGTGATCTCGCTTCGACTGCAGTTCGACCAGACAAACGGACTGGCGTCAGAATTGAGATGAGGCGACATGACGTGTTGACGTTCTCCCAAAGGCGCCTGGCACCCGTTGTGAGGTCCGTCGTGGCTCATTCCGAAACTGAAATTGGGCAAATATCTTTTTTATTCGGCAGTTTTCCAGGTTTTAACGGCAAAAACATCCAACCTCCGGTCTCCGTCGACTTTCGATACCGTTATAACACATTATTTTCGGTTGGTTCCACGCGAGGATCTGCGAAGAATTTTTCGAGAGACGGATCGAAAAGACTTACTTGTGTCCCAATTCGTGGGCTATCGTATAAGCCAAAGCCAGACCCGTGTCTTCGTTCACGTTGCAACTTCGGTGAGGTTGACACATTCCCGCTACCTCGGCCAGTCCTAGGGTGCTGCAAGGTTCGTTCACTCTGGTACAAATGTTATATCTGTTCGCAGTCGAAGAAACGTCCAGCGTTAAAAAAAAGATTTTTACTTACAAAGAAACGAAAAATTATGAAATATGTAGCCATAAATATGTAAGAAATACATTTACAATAAACTGTATATTCGTTTGTTATTCGCGATTATTATCCAACGAGTAATTCGATGACGTTAGATCCGACCATCCAGCGATTCAAATTCGGATCTTTCGTGGCTACACCGTGGCACATTATCGAGATCCTAACTATGGACAAGTGAATGGGATGCACGGTTGGACCCACTGTGCCTTCGATCTACTCGTCCACGGCGGGTGCAATCAGCCAAGTACCATATAATGGTACTTCGAAAAAGGTAGCCTACTTAGCGATATATATATAGATAGCAGTATGTGATATTATTCGTTAAAAGCTTCCACAATTTATCAATGAGTTCTATCTATCGTTGCATATAACTTTTACTTAATGTTTTCTGATGGCGGAAACGCTATCTCCGTAAAACGAAATACTTTTATCTATCGAATTTATTCACCAAGATATTCTTATAAGTGTAAACCGATAACTCCTAATAAAGGATTAATTATAAAATTAAGATCTAAATGGGAAAGTATATTATAAAAAATAGAAGCAGCGCAGAAATGTCTTTCGAACCAAATTAATTTTCAGCACAAATCAGAAATAGACTGGTGATTCCAAAGTGGGCGCTACTGCCCCCTCCGGAGAAGTAGAGGAGAGCCGAAAGGCGAGGGGTGATAGGGATGTCGAGAAACAAGATGGCAAAATTCATCTTAAAACAAATATGTGTATACAGTATATAACTTATATGGGAAACACTGCACTCGGGAGCGGATCGAGGTTTTTCGGGGCCTAGGACCTATTGAAGTCCAATGGGACCCCCATTTTTACCATTTTTACCAAACCTAAACCTAACATATTAACTATTTTTTACTATACGATAAGTGCTCATTGCTAATGAAAAGGTATTAAAAATTTATGATAACAACTGAATTTTTGTCGGTCCTTGACATTTGGGGGCCCAGCCCTATTAGTCCCTATGTAGATCCGCCTCTGACTGCACTAAACAGTTGAAGTCGACAAAGTTTTCGCCATTTTTCAAACGAGACGATTGATAAAGTCAATGAAGAGAAGGCAACAAATATCAGGAATAAACTTCACACCGGATTACTCTCGATTTGGAAATTACTATTAATCATTCGTATTACTTTCCCGGCTGTTATAAATAGGAGGAAAAGTGTGGCAATCCGGCAAAAAATGACAATCCCAGATTTTTACATTTTTGGACTCGGGACACTTTGAAACGTCGAGAAATGCAAAAAAATTCGAGGTTTTTTCCCTGTATGTATGGATGTTAGCTTGTGGGGGGCACGATTTTGTCCACCCAGTTTGAAGCTTAATAACTCCCTCGAAAATTTCGGAAATTTTGCAGGGAGGTTTGTTTATTAGAGGGATTAGTGCTATTAAATTTTGGTGATTAAAGGTCAACATAGTGAAAAGATAAAACAGGTCGCGTGTATCTCCAGAAGGATCGAACTTAATGACGATTTTACTCGATATTAGCATTTACAACTTTTAAAACCCATCCCTACCCTCAAAATTAAGCTTTTTTATAATTATTAAAAATATAAAAATTTTTAAATAATAACAAATCGTAACAGATGGCGTCACACACGCAGTTTTGAATGTCGCCGGAAAAGTTAAGCAACTCCTTGCTGGGTCTTCTTTGTCTTTCTTCTCCACTGAACTGGATTTTCTATAGACACGCGCATTGCCTAACGTGTACCATAACATTACGTACTTTTCCTTTAAAAAAATAAAGAATAATAATAATTCTAATAAAATTTAAGTCTATACCGAAACTGAATTCGAATTGACTGGCGAACAACGAACGGCGATCAAAAATTCTACGAAATTGGCTATTTTTTTAAATTTGGCCCCGGCGGATTAGCTTTCTAGGAAAAATCGCCTTGGTCCGTTGCACTCCTTCCGGGAAAGTGCATTTATTACTTCCGGATCGAGTTCCACAGTTAATCGCCACTTCGACCTCTCTCCATCCTCCTCCCGTTCCTACTTATCGTCCGGGAGTTAACCACATTCTGTAGGAGATTGTAAGGAATTTCCGCTGAGTCGAGGCGTATATTACCCGGAATGTCAAAGTGACAACAGAAGTTACGTCACGCCGACTGTCGTCATTTTCGACCTACCGAATTTTGGATAGACCATAGAAAAATACTACTAAGATCTATCCAAATTATCCCGTTTTAATTCCTCCGTAAGGTATAATTACAATTTGAAAAATTAATTCGGTACCAAATCGGATTAAAATACGAAATCTTCGTATTCCTCGCGTTTAGAACGCACGTAGAAGACTCTAGAAGACTTGGGAAATATATTAGAAAACACTACATACGCTACCATTGCATTACAAAGAATTAGCGGACGGAGTCCAAAGACACTCGAAGATACGGCAAAGACATTAGAATGAAGTAAGGATGCGCCACAAAGTTATTAATAGACACTAGAAGGCATCACCAATGCGTATATCGATTAATTAATGGATATACTCGTTTAATATACGGATAAATTATATATTGATCTTTACACCGTTGGGAATTTAAATTTCGCCCCAATCTTATACATCTTGGCCATTTTGGTCCCTTTACGGAAATAGCCTATAACAATAGATGCGAGTACGCCACAGTCACCACAAGCGTAATAAATGGTGGAAAATTCGATCGTTGGTGAATTCCATTCGTTAATAACAGAATGTATATAAGTTACATTATTATAACAGCTGACGAAGTGAAGAGAACGGCTCCTATCCCGTCTTTCTAAAATGATTAGGTTAACGAATTCCTTAACACATGGACACGTAAATCATAGAATCTGCCTAACGTAAAATAAACGATTTAGAACACGCGACTTTGACATTGTCGATACCCTTAGACCAATTCGGGTAGAGAAAGTCTCCCGTGTTATCTGACACCTCATCGTTTCCAGCGCCTTATTTTTTTTAATCTGGATTTTCTGGGAATTTGACGGATTCTACCAGTCTCTTGGTAAAGAAACTCTATAGTTTCTTTTTATCCTGTAACACATCTTAGTTTCATCGTAATTTTCTGGTGAAATTTCAGTAGTTTCTCTAGAAATTCTAAGGGGAAACTGCTACCTTTCTACATTAAATATTTTAAAGTCACAGAAAAATAAACTATGTTTTGTTACTCTCGAATTGAAAATGTAAACCGACTTAATCGGAAGTAGAACATATCTTTGTCGAATATTCTACATTTTGTAGTTTAAAATCGTTGAGTATTTTAAACTACACCGCCCTTCATTTCATTTACTTATCATACAATTAAATATAGTCTACGAGTCTCGATCTTACACACACCGGGGCAAGACGACGAAATGTTTGCGTCTTAAGCCGGTTTTACTTATCAGACGCAATTTTTTGAGTAATAATATAAAACAATTAGGCTATATTATTTTACTACCAGAGTACGCAGGTAAATACCCTCTCTAGGGATATTGCCATCGAATTAGGTTTCTATTCGCCTTTCCTACATCAGACAAGACGAAAAAATCACAAATTGCGCGGCCAAATGAAGACAAAAGAGATTTCCGATTCGTTATTTTCGTTTTTCTTACGTAACTTAATAGCGCGGTCGGTGGACGTCTGGCCGCGCTCTTCTCTAATTATTTTCCTCCCCGACGTCACCGGGCTCTTCTTTTTGTTTTTTAAATTAAACTGGTTTTAACGAATTTAATTAAGAACCGAGAAAAGTATTTTACATAAAAAACAAAAGAGTAGACCGGCGCCATTGTGTCGGAGGAAAAAAGGGAAAGAGGAGGAAAAAAAAGGATTTCCAAGAAATAAAATATCGCTTACCGCATCCGTACCTCGTGAGTAATACGGCCACGTCGTGGTGATGAGGGTGGTTTTCGTCTCGGGGGTTGACATACTTCTGCCACTTGCAGAAACTCTTCAGCGTGTCGTCGGCGTGATGGCTGATGTACAGATCTTCCTTCTGCATCCGACAATAGAGTAAGAACCACTAAGAAACGTATGGGAAGCGGAAAAGAAGCGGAGAATTACCTCCTGTTCTTCGCTCTCCAGCAGGATAAGACGGACCAGGATGACGTTGATGGCATTCCCGATACTAGCGTCGTGATACAGAGAAGACACCTGCGGACGGAACTTCAAATATAGAGACATCCGCGCGGGCGTAACGCCACTTAAAAATAAAGTGGGAATTACTCCGGCGACGGAACCGAAAACCTAAATACGCCACCGCGGTCCAGCGTAAGGTCCACCCCTCTTCCGGTAGAAAATGAACTTAAGTTTAATAATTGCCAATAGATAGGAGTAAATTTTCGTCGGGGTTATCGATTTACCGTTATCTGCGCGTTAAATTAAAGCGCGGACCATCCGGTTAAGACAAAGCGGCGAGACGGAAGAAGGCGCAAAAAACGCCCCAAGTAATTAAGAGGTTAATTAATCCGGACTAAGAATTAAGGAGAAGAGCTTCGTCCGGGTCCGACCCGTCCGGCGGACGTTCCCGGTCGGATTCCGCGAACGACAGCCACAGACAAGAAGAAAAGCGCAAAGACGGGCGGGGAAGGAAGAAGAGGGGAGAGAAAAAGGAGCCGCGCAAACACAAACGCGCGAGTTAAAGCCCCGACTGGTCTGCCCGGTGTAAACGTTACGGTAACAAAGAAAGAGAGGGGGCGCATTTCCCACGCGCCGAGACGCAAACGTGTCCTATATTTATCTACTAAATAAAATCGGTATTAAAATGTCTTCTCCCGGGGACGGAGATTAATCGGGCGCGAGGAGACGGCCGTGGGATCCCGTTTCCGGTGGCGGCTTCGACCCCGCTACCGTGGGTCGACCTCTTCTTCCTTCCGGTATCGGGTGTCTGTTTACCGTCCGAGCTCGAGGCCGAGGACGCCGTCGCTCCTCTTCTCTCACGCGACCGTAAACGCCTCCCCCACTACGTCGCCGTCCCGGAAACGGGGACGGGCGGCTTCCGGTGGAAAAGAAGGAAGATTCCTCCTTCCGATTCCTTCTACCGAAAGTCCGGGTCAAAGGGCGGAAATGGCCGCAATTGCGTTTACCGTAGGTGCCGAGCCACCGGCGCCGCAGTCCCTCCTCCGGGGAACGGCAGAAGTATGCGCGGCGTGAATAAAATACGTATTGGCCGGGCGAGAATCGTGACCGGGCGCACGACTCCTTCGGCGCCAACCTTTGCCTATGCCCGACCTCGAAAAAGAGAGAACAGGAGAAAGAAACTTCCGTATGTTCCGCTTCCCCCGCGGTTTTACCTGACGCGTCGGAGCACAAACACTAAAAATTGACGAATATAATGGTTGTAAAGTTAACTACTTTTATAACATCCTTACAATTGAAAATAATGTAAATGTACCAATATATATACTTTTTGTTTTCCATCTTCTTATCATTTACGGATCCCATTACCGAGTCTTGTAACTACACCTAAGTATTTAACTTTGTATCTTTAAGCTTAGTTCCTACCCTTTCCGCGGCGCCCGGGACCAAGTGACGAAAATAAAAGTCTGCCAAAAGTTTTCCCGATTATCCGGAGACGCATTCCGGAAGTATGGGCGCGCGGACGTTTACGTACGGCGATAGTAACGTGGCAAATTTGAATTTTCCGGCGTTAAAACGGGTCGGGCTCTGGCTACGTGCGCCAAAAGGCATCCGGACCTAAGAAAAGACCGGAAGCTCCCTCCTAATGGCGCGCGATTAAATGCAAAGTATTGGTCGAATGTTATAATTAAAGAGAAGCGGGCCAAACGATAAGTATTGTTTTCCAACGCTTCCCCCTGGTATTTAGAAACAAATTACGGTGGTTTTGCCGGGCGTCACCCGGTAAAATGCCAAAGTGTCGGCCAAAGGAGATAAAATTGCTGCCGTCGACTCTTTCTTACATTCGACGTCTGACCGGATGTGGCTTATATTTTACTTATCGAATCGACGAAAAAAAATAGAGGAAAGAATTAATGCCACCACGTGACGGGCGCGCGATGGGACGTCCGACGATTAACTTTAATGTATCGTCGTAAACATTCGATGGTGTTTATATTTTCCGTGATATTTTTCTTGCTCTAAACGATTTCTTATTAAACAAAAAGAAAACTCGGACGAGTTTCTACGCAAAAGAACAGTTTAAAAGACTCTTAACCCCGCATCGTTCCGCTGCACGAATTCTCTATATTATCAATTTAAAATCGAGTGCCCGATTTATAACTGCTGTTTTATTCGCATTGCGGTGAATCGCCATTTATCTTAGGCCCTAGGCTATAAGATCCTATAGAACCCTAAGCTATGTTAAGACTCTGTACAAAACGTAAGATGCTATAGAGTATATAAGAATGGGTGGTATTCTTTAGGGTTTCTACGCTTCCGCCTAGAATTATAAACATAAAGTTAACGAAGTTTTCCGGATGTGGCTTAATCCACCCGAAAGTACGATTCGAGTGTTGGAGTTACTCATACTTTTCGCGTATTTAAATATCCAAAGGTCGATTTGTAGTTCAAATAGCGATTACCCTGGTCTCGAACCTCCCGGCCACCGCAGGATTCTTTCGCATTTTATATTTGTACCACGCATTCCTTTACCAGTCGACGCCTATCGAATTTCTTTTATCTGGGTTTTTTATAAATCGGTCACGCACAAGTTATAAAATGACGGCGTAAAATAACAAATACGTATATGTAATTCCATACCGAAACTTTATAAACAAATTAATGGTTAAATTTGCATAAATTGAAAACTGCCTTCGATTCCTCCAGCATATTCTGCCTACGCCCCTACAAATGACATCCCCAAAAAATTGAATGGGAACATTTTATATTTTAGTCAGGCTTTATCCTACGGCAAAGTTGTTAAATGAAAATGATTTTAGTTGGAGTGTAATTTTAATTAATTAGGCGCCGTTCACTTACCACGTTCATGACGGTCAGGATGTAGGTCTCGATGTCCTCGTCGGAGTAATAGTCGACCATGGCCTTATCGGCCACCACCAACGTCTCCACGTTCCTCTCCACGCTCACCGATCGCTTGCTTCTCGATCTTCCTTTTTTCTTCCTCTTCTTCTTCTTCTCCCATTCGGCTCGATACTTCAGGGCTCTGGCCACGTCGTCTGTCCGCAAAAACTCCCGGTTAATCGTTTCGTCCGTCGGTTCGACCCCCTCCTAACTCCTTTGTAAAGGCTGCTTTCCGCCTTGGCAGAAAACGCAAACGGAAAAATAAAGAGATTCTATTTACTTCCATTTCCACCGTACCACGATTAAGACCGGTGGTAGCACCCAAGCAAATTTTAATTAGGGGGCCCCGCGTACCGTGCCGACTGTAGACATTTTTCTTCGGGGGAATATTTTCTTATGAAAAAATTTTAAAAATATTTCCCCGAAATATATATAGGAATGGTTGGGATCTTCTTGATGGGGGCCCCGGGAAATTGTCTATTTTGCCCGGAGGATAGCGCGCCAGCGATTAAGACCGACGTCTTCATATTATTTCATATTATATTCATTTTATTATAAAAAGAAAGAATACTTCCAGACTTCTTGTAAAATGAACTCTAATTCTCGCTTCTTTTCGCTCTCTTCGATACGGCCAGACGTAAAACGTCACTACTACGTGGTAACCGTGACGTTTTTCTGTTGGCCGAAGCGTGACGAAAAAAGGAAAACTTCGAACTTCCGGTTGTGTTCTCCGTTTTCGGTATATATTCCGGCGTGGCGGAAACCAGCCTTGAACCGGGTAAACCCGTCCGAATGGACCATCGGCCGCTTACCTCTGTTTCCGCATTTGGCTTCCCTTCCGTGCACTTCCGTCGTCGACCTCTTGTACAAGAGATGAGGACGTCGCCCGCTCTTCTCGCTCCCTCCCGGCATGGGTTGGATCAACAACTCTTCTCCTTCCGTCCTAATGACCCCCATCTGCAATAAACATCGTCCGTCCACGTATTATCGCTTAAACGTAGCCTAACGTTTAAGCGATTGCGTGGCGCGTGCGGAATATTCCCTCTTTCGTAATACAAATACATCGAGAAAACCATTACGTTAAGCTAGAACGGAAGAAAAGGGTACTAACGTTAGTTTCCTTTTCTTTCGTTACGTGACGTTTACCTGCCTTCGTTCGAGTCTCGTGTCGGAGAGTGGTAAAACGTGCCGTTAATTATCGATAGTGATACAAAAATACGGTCTTCCTTCGTCGTACGATCGTCACTATTACTATTAACTTTTTCCCGGATTAGCGTAACAAAACTCGACGGACAGTAATCGAAAAATGTGTTTTATTTAATTCGAATACAGGGAGACTTCAAACGGAAACAATTTCCTTTTGAAATCTCCCAGTATTCAAGTTACGAGTACGGGAAAACAATAGCTCGACGTAAATTAATGTATATTATTTTAATAGTTTTGTTATTCTCTATTCTTCTCCTATTTTATTATTATTATTATTATTGTCTATCCGATCCGAATCCGGTGATTAGCTTTGTTAACCGCACGAAGAAATCGTGTCCTCCTTCCCGTTCGCTACGTAAATCGATAACCGGAGTCGAAATTTAAAGAGGAAGATAATTGGAACGTTAAGGGTTTAAATTACCCTGTATTTTAAATTACAGAGCCCGCCAAGAGAAGACAAATGACGAAATGGCAGCCGTCTTACTTCGGACGAACCGAAATTTCACGTGGCTAAATTTATTCCCGTTACTGTTGCGTTGTTACACGAAATTGTATCGTTTGTTTACAGTTACGTAGGCCCACTGCGGCGTTCCTTCGTCGGAACTCGGTGACAAAATTTCACAAGAGTGCTAATTTCGGTCCCCATTTTAAGTTTAAATTGGATATTTTTATATAAAGAGAACTCGGGATCTTCAACGTCGCGTATCACGTCGAAGATCCGCGCAAGAGCATTATTTCGGCACCGTTTCGTCGGGTGCCATCAAAAGTTGCGCGCGCGCTATCAACTCGTAGAGGTCGAGAACCACCAGACACGCGTATGCAGAGACGGTAAGACTTACACGGAGTGCCCACAACTCGGTCCGTACAAAATAAAGAAGTTGTAAATCCCGACGAGAGGGAGGAAGACGTTGCCGTAGCAACCCGTAAGGTCCCCTTTTCTAAAGTAAATTTCTTCGTTTGCTAGGACGTACGACTGGTGCGGAGGAGGGAATGCGGAAAAATGTCTCCTAGTTTTAACTTCAATCCGCCGAATTTCGTTTATTCTCACGAAATCAATTTTAATCGGAAAACGGCCGTGTAAATTGAAATTTCCCCCGAAGCCAACAAAGACACGTGCAAAACTTGGTCGGTCTGGAAGCCGAACGCCAACGGCGAGATAATTAACCGAATTAACGAGCCGAGCACTTCGATATAACGTTACCACTTACCGAACGGCTGGGTAATTTGCGCGTTTTTACAATGGTTTCTACTAAAAAAAAACGAAATTATTAATTAATTGTTTTGGATTATTTACGAAATGTGGCGCTGCGACGTGGAGTGTAAGCCGACGTTTTTAAAGATGGTCCGAGAAAGAAAAAAATGCCGGGGGAGAATATAAAACCGAACGTGAGTCTGCCACGTGAACTTGAGGTTATAAGGTCTTAGTTGGAAGAAATTAATCTCTCGGAATTAAAAAGGCGAGTCGTGTCATTCGATTCTTATTTTTCGCCAGGAAAAACAAAGTCTGTCGATAAGAATTAAGAAATGCGACCCGACGTGGCACGAGCTGGCCTTAAATACCAACTTTTCCTGCCAAATGCCGTCCGCGCTAACCTTTATTTCCGCTCGGTAATTTTTTTTCCTCTCCGATTTATTAGTGTTATTCCGCAATTACGGGCGTAAAGATGGTTTATTTAAGACGGCAAAAACATAAAAATACGATTGGATAATCGGCCTGTCCGTTCTGAAATTCCTAAACTATAATTCCCGTGTTTACTCTCGCTATACCCCGCTTTAATTCTACCTATCAAATATTAAAACCTACTTTTACCGCTACTGGTAAATCGATTTTGGAAATCTTTTTTCTCCGCTGTCTAGCGAAGTTTGAGGGGGAAGAGGAATTGGAACTGTTAAACGCGCATTAAATTAAGATAAATTCTTTATTTTTTACATTGCGAACGCGTGTATGTGTCCGTTCTACGCTCTAATCGGTATTAATTATTGAATCATTTACGTAGAGTGACGAGGTAACGAAGAGTAAAAGGTGTTTCGCCCTCGTCTCATCGACACACGCTACAAAATCCATCCCCGTATAAGGCGCAGTTATTTCCTACTGACTGGAAATGGGGTGCGTCTTATACGTTGACTAATACGGAAATTACCACGGCGTAAGAAAAGTTATCTCCATTCACCGAGTTATTTAAAATCGATTGGCGCACCGTAAGGGCACCTTTCGGATTTTCACGTCTCGTCATTGGTCGATGCCGATGAAACTAAATCACCTTTTAGAAACGGGAAATTACATAATGTAACTTAATAACGAAGAGAATATCGAATGATGTTCGTTCGGCACGGAAGAAATACGAAAAATATTTAAGAAAATACATTTTTGCCAGAATCCACCCGAAATATTTTGAAAAAACATTCCTTATTTATTTAAAACGCCGAGTCCTTTATCCTTTCCCAGCATCTAGGCGATTACACCAATGCGACAATTTCCATTCGAACGACAGTAACTAAGAAAAAACTACGTAACAATAAAATATATTTTTTAAGTATTAGAATACGGATGCGAGGAAAGGAATTCGATTGGAATTTCTGCATTCGCCATCGTCTTAACGAGGAGAAGAACGTGATCTTTCTGTTAGTAACGCATTGTTACCAACAAAGAACTCGCGTGCACGGAATAAGCGATCACCGGGCGAAAGGGAGATCCTTTCCTTCCACCTCGCGATCGCTTATAACCTACAGAAAACCGGTACAGTTGGAAATTTCAATAAAATGCTTAAAAAAAAAAACAGTTAGAGAGTCGACGTTAGTGACGCTTTCTACGATAAAAGGAACCACACGCCTCTAATTACCTACATTCGAATGTAAACAGTTAAGAAATAAAGATTTGGCCAGAATTTTGGCCAATCGATGGCGCGTGAGACGACGAATACCGAGTCGCACTCCCGCAAAACTCCCGCTGTTCTTTTCCGTATAAAATTGCTCGGCCGGAGAGACAATGACAGTAATTAGCATAGAGACTAATTACTCGATTGGTGTAGAACGGTGGGTAGAGAATTGCTCAACTGGTAAGAGCGTTACGCGTCAACAGGAAATTCTACACGAAAACACGACGCTCGTCTTACCCCCATCCCAGATAAGGCGAATTGTGTATTCAATTTTTGGTGCGTGACCGCTTTAACCGCGCGTTATACGTTACCAGGAAACCAGGCGGTAGTGTCGCAAACAATGGATGTCGTAATTCCGTAATTAAACATTGGTGGCAGCATTAATAACTCAACCGTCCGTGTAATTTAAGAAACGGATTCTCCAACTCGACCTTAGACATTATTTAATTTCACTTTCGAATCGGAGTAGGTAGACAATCGACTAATGCTTTTAACTATAGGACGGGTACGCCAAGCGGTGGGGCCACCCCTGGGCGTACCCATCCCCTCACAGATTTCCATCCCTCGGAGACAAGTCTAGAAAAATGTTATATCCCCACGTCTAAGTGATAAAATTAAATTTAGAATATAAGAACAGTAGTTTGATTATGTTTTGGAGAAGGCCTATGTACTGTACAGCGAATAAACGTAACGTTTTCGTGCTCCCGGGTATTCGTCTACTACGGATTCCACCACATGATCCACAGACGACACGTGTCTTCTCGTTGTCGAACGAGTCTTGCTTTTACGGTCATTTTATTGAAAAAGGACCATTCTACGCTATCGAATTATGTTTTAACTCGTAAATAACGTATAATTTGCACGCCAGAAGGAAGTAATTCGGACTCTTGTTTATTACTTTAAATAAAATAAGAATTTTTCTATTATATTCGAAACAAATATTATAAACTGTGTAGCTACTTCTTACGCCGGTTTCCAGCTAAAAATTAAGGCTACCTTCAAAATGCGACCTTAATTTCTAGCTACGGTTATTTTCTATATTAAAGTTTTTACTCTCCACGTAAGTGTAATCCCGTTTAATTTAAGATTTACTTATTTATCCTTCTTCTCGACGTAGCCCAGAACTGGCTAATTGTGCAGACTTATCACACCTCGTAGGTTAAGTGTTAATCCTTTAAGAACCGATGGTAATTTCTCTTACGAAAAACATAAAAAACAAATACTTTCTGTACTTAATTCTTTTACACATTATGAAGTTTGGGAATCGTTATATCGGGGTCACTACTCCTGCAAAGAGTCTCCACGCAAACGTGTTTAAAGGTAAATGTAAGGAAAAAATACTAAAAAAGAAGGGAGAAAGGATGAAGAAGAGCAAATTAATAACGTAACTTAACTCTTTAATTCAAATCATTATTAATTCTTAATAATTTTAGTAGAAAAGCATTTAATTTTTAAAAGAATAAACAGTCTTTGAAATGTTTCCTGTTATTTTTAAGGCATTCGACCAATGGAACGATCGGAAAAGGGGGCCAATATCGGAAAGGATCGGTGGCATTAACTGAATGTTCCGAGCTCCTCTCAAGGTTAGAGTATTTAATATCGTTCATCCTGTATATAAGATGACTGCGAAATACAAAACCGGTTAAAAAATTTCGTAAAAACACCAGTCATTAAGTCTCTCTCATTAACGAATGAGCTACTTCAAGGAAAAACCCGTCTCCTTTCTTCCTGCCAATAAATAATAGCTTTATACACTCCAATTCCTATAAACGTTGGCACGGTTACCCATTTCTAGACCAGTCTCTGCTTAGCCAAAGATCGTTCCCCCCCTACATTCTTTAAAGGAAAATCACAATTTTCTTTTATTACGTGAATATTTCTACCTGGATTCATTGGCAAAACTTGTCTCTATCCGTACTGAGCATACCGGCCACTAAAATTCTTATAATAATGAATTCGAAACCATAACCACAAGCCGAAACTACCGTAGGCCTACAGTTTTCTGCCAGTGGTTACGGGTTCGAATCCAATCGGCTGTTTTGTTTTACTGCCTATCCTATTTATAAGCATCCGTAAGAAGGTGCGTGTATTTTCGGACACGTGCCGAATTACTCTACTTTCTGGAACGTTGTTAAAATTGTTCGGAAAAGCTAAAGAACCGTTCAAAAAACACGTCCTCCTTTCGCCAACATTGCACTGGTCGAGTAGACGGAACACAAGAGTGATTTCATATACAGTATTTTTTTTTCCTACCATAATACATTGTTTTATGAAGACGTCCCGAAGAAAGAAACGACTCGGGGGCCATCAGTGAGTTACAGTTTCCTTTTTAAGCTAGAAGTCGCGTGCCAAATTTCTCTCTAATAATTCGGTTAATTTTCCCAACTACTAAACAATTTGTCCTTCTATTTTTCGAAATAAAGAAAAAGCACCCTCTTAAGCCAGATTTCGCTTCGAAATAAACGACAAAATACGGATTTTTATCGAGATTTCGGTGGAGGAAAGCGCCAAAATCGAGACGAGAAAGAGAAATCGAACCCGAACCTTCCGAAAAGAAACCGACCATTAAATCCTTGGATTCTTCTATTGTTAATTTCGCTGGGTAGACACTAAAAGACATAAATAAATGGCAATTTTAATTTAATTTCTCTTCTGGATTTAAAGTAAGAACAATTTAAACGAAAGGCACGCGCAAAGGGCCGTTAAATAGGAACCTCGACATAAATTATTATTAATTTACGACGCGAAACGTCCAAATGAATTTACGATGGAGGAACGTATCGTATTCCTTACAGCTTGAAAGTCGCCTTACAGAGTTACACAGAACTATAAAATCGTTACGTAATAGAGCATCCGGTGTAGATGAAACGACCATCAATATAATATAATAATAATAATAATAAAAAATTTGGCAGATATTGTTTCCATTCCTTTCGTATTTGATAAATTTATTATTCTACAATGACACTTTTCCTGTTGCCTCGACTAACGGCACCGTTTATTTAAGAAGAAAAAGACTATGAAACTACACTACAAATGCGTAGAGGCTGTAAAGTCTGGTCTCCTTTAATAATACAACATTTATTACGTGGTATACACACTACAATCGACGAAATTCTTCCGGATTAACTCGACAATTAATTCAGGAAATTTTTTCTAAATCGCCATTCTTTTGCATGGTAATTGTCCCGGTTTAACAGTTTTTCTAGCAAAAAGTAAGGGCAAACGTTTGAATTACATTCACTTAACCCTCTTAAATCCGGATCATTCACGACTCTAGTCGTGAATGATCCGGATCTGTAATGAATGAAGATAACAATACAATGAGACGACCAATAAAACCGCCGGTTTTAACTCGGTTAAAGGAGCCACACGATTAAGTTTCTCGTCAAACTGACGGCCCATTTTTTGCAATTCATCTTCGTCCGATGCTAGAAAATCGAATTTAAACGGAATTTACACTTAATTACAGCAATTAGTGGCCGGCCGTTCAATTACGAGTGTGTAGATTACGTAAATGCGGAGGAACTAAAAGCAAACTATGAAAACCCTTATAAAATATAACAGAGGGAAAGTATAGCCGTCGGTCGAAAAATGACCCCCCCCAAGAGTTTTACGTTTTTAGACTCGGAAACATTGAAACGTCGAGAAATGCAAAAAAAAATCGGGATTTTTCTGTACGTATGGACGTTAGTGTTTGTGGGGGGCGCGATTTCGTTCACCCCGTTTGAAGTTTAATAATTCCTACGCTTTTTGCCGAAAATTTCTGAAATTTTGCATGAAGGTTTCCTTATCAGGGTGGTCGATGCTGTTAAATTTTGGTAGTTATAAGTCGAGGGAACGGGGAGATAAAGGGGGGTCGTACGGCATATCTCGAGTAGGGTGAAACTTAACGAAGATTTTACTGGTTATTAACAGTTACAACGTTTTTTATTTTTATAAAACTCGTCCCTACCCTCAAAATTAAGCTTTTTGCCATTTTATAATAATTAAAAATACAGAAAAAATTTAAAAAATAAAGTATCCCGACGGATAGTGCAACACGTAGTTTTAAATGTGGCCGGGAAAGTAAAGCAACTCGTTGCTGGAGTTTTCCCATAAGGAATAATGTAAAGCGAATTAATGTGTTACCAAATCCCAAATATGCCCATTTTTATTTCTAAAAAAATCATTAATTAATGCATAAAACAACGAAAAATAATAATAGATTAAAAACAACGAAAAGAAGTAAATAATGCAATAAAGTGCAACTGGATTCGTTCGACACTTGTCCCGAACTCGTATCAACGAATGTAGAAAAGTAACTGATTTTCATTGTCCGCAGTCCTACTAATCTACTAAAAACTACTCAAAATGTTCTCTAGATGTCGAAAACAAATTTGCAGAAGGTTTATAAAGGATTTTAAACTTATTCTTCACCCTAGAATCTCTCCCTAAAATACACGAAATCCTCGTTAGTTCGAAATTCGAGAGACCGCTTCCAATTATCCTAGATTTACATATTTCTGTACAATATGTCAAATATCACGTAATCAACGTAATTTATTAAGTAAGAGGAATACAGTTACGTATAAAGAACGCTATTTTCGTTAATTAGTAATAATAATATAAATAAACTGTGGGTAAACGGCACTCGTTGGGTGAGAACCTGGCGGGTTGGCGGATAGGTTTTTATAAAAAGTAAAGCAGAATTCCTCGAAACGTGGACCAAATGTATTAACCTACATCCCTACAAATATCTCAATCCGCTATTCGTAACCCAATCTCGCCATCCCGAAAACCAGTCGTATTTTATGGGATAAGGAAAAAAAAAAGGTAGACCGCGGGTAAGGCGGGTAAGGTTACAGTAAGGCAAAGCCATATTGACCGGATTAGAGTCGTTCTCGATCTATTGTTTTCTTACAGCACTCGGATCTAAACGAACCAGTTAACGTAGGCTTATCCCATAGAATTTTCACTGGAAATTTCCAACTAACCGAGTTCGAATTAACCAGGATTTCTTGTATCGGCACGAAGTTCCGTTACGCGCTGTATAAAGAACCGTATAATGCGCGCTACGTACAAAGAAACTTTCCAGTCGATCGGTGTAGCCCATCTTTGGACATGGACAGATTATCGTATTCTCTCTTTGACGGACGATTGGAGAAACACAGATGTCTACCACCGGCGCTTCTCTCGTTTCACCGACGTCTCGCGTAACAACACTGTAAATATTTATACATATTTTAAACTATCCTTTCGTCTAAATGCGAAGAGGCATAAAATGTTGACACCTTTTTTGCTCCAGACAATGGCGCCTGGCTTTCGAAACTTTATAACCGGATATGGACGCGGGCGAACTTTACGACTCGTTTTTCTCAAAAAGTATATCACCGGTGGCATAACTTTCAAGGATATCGCGAGAATAAAGTTTGGTTTATTCGCCTTTCCACTATCCACCCTTCTCGACCACAACGCGCCGAAAATTCCAAGTCGATGCCGATAATACGAAACTCCTAGTCTGGAAGATTAACTTAAAATTTAACTCGATAGTGTCGGTCCGAGTAACACTATAAACTTTAATAGTATTATCCGACATATATTTTTAGTGCCCCGAAACTCGGACCGTTACGGGGACCCGGCAACATCCAACGAACAATAAGAGAGCCCGTGTCGGGACCTCGAGGTAGGAATAGCCGAAAACTGGGTAGGGTGAAATCCTGGAAAATAAGCCACCGGGCCAGGCCCTTCCTTCCATACCGGCATCAGCACCCGATAACATCAAATATCTTCGTCAATGGGGCCGTTCTGTAGCGGATGACCACAAATTTTTCTAAAATTTAACCGCCGCGTTACAAATTTTGATTAAAATAGCCTTACTAGAGTTCTCGAGTTTCATTGGTATTAAATTAGCCTTATTTTAATAATCAACATTTAAAAATACAACAGATTTTTGTTGAAAATTTCGCCCGTTAAAAAAAGCGCGAAGAGCAAAATTCGTATTTAAAAATGACCTTTCCCGAGCGAAAAATGGATTTAAATTGGTTTAAAACGCACTTTTGACCATCCAAATAAAGGAGTACGTCTGGGTGCCGGGTCTCCGCGTATAGCGTCACGTGGCACGAATTCGTCGGTTAACGCCGCGGCCGGGACGCGAACGTGCGGAGAACGTCACGCGTTAGATGCTGGCATAATTGGAGACTAGAAACCCAAGAGGGGACTGGTAAAACTCGTTCTTCTCGGATAATTCTACCCGCAGAAACACGGATTTAACGCTAGAAACGTTGAAACGTTTAAGAGACTAAATACCGCGGTTCAACGACGAATAATGGAAAGGAACTTCGACTCTTACGCGCCGACGAAACGTGAAAAAAATTAAACGATACACACGTATAATATTTCGTATAGTCTCTACCTTTCCTCCACGTAATTACTTTTGTTTCGGACGAGTAACATTTTCCTTTTCCTTCGGGGAATAAAACGTTTTTAATTGTTATTTGCAGATAAAAATCACACGCACAAATAACGCGAATATTTTTATCTCCCAGATGGCAACTTACAAAAGTGGTTCGATTCTCACCCCACGTCACACGTATATTAAACCCCGAAAGAAGGAAAATAATGGGAAAGAAAGGAACCGACTTCTATTCCAGTGGTTTTTTCTAGAATTACCGAAAGGAGGAAATAACTGGAATAAATTGTTGGGCGCAAGGTCGATGGGAAAGCAGTAAGTTAAAAGAGACAATTCTATAAAAAGAGGGAAAACTACAATCTTCGAAGTACAGGTAGAGCGTAAAAACTTCAGATACGATCTTCGCTCTTATACGTCCAAATATATCGATATTACGATAAGAATAAACGAATACGATAGATGTCGGAAATTTAAGAATGCCACGAACTTCCGTTTCCGGCTTCGATACACAGCGGCAGTTCTCTCCGGAGGCAGAAGCACTTCCGACGTCTGGTCTAAGAGGACGGCGAAGGACGGACAAATAACCGCCGCGTCCTACGGTACGAATCACGTGACAGAATTACAATTACCGGAAAAAACGGAGGCGATAACGAAGCGAGAAGGAAATCTAACAAAGGCAGTTCCGCCGGATTCATTTTTTATCCCCAGACCGGATAAACCACGGAGGAAATTCGTCTAAAGATGCGTAAGAGCCCGGTCCAGAGGAGAAAGACGGAAAAAATATACAAGAACTTTCGTCTACGTTTATAGAAATAGAATTCAAGGTTAAAGCGTTATCTCGATACGACTCCCGGCAAATTTAGGGGTATCGGAAAGAGTTCATTTTATAAAATTAGTCTTCGTCGCGCGACGGGAGGTGAAATTCGGCACGGCCCATCCCACCGCCAAACAAACGTACGATAGAGAATCCGCCGAGTCGACGGGCACGCGCTGACTCCCTCGCGCCTGCACAAAAAGTACTTCGGTAGGAAGGCAAAGGTCGTATTTGGAAGAGGATTTACGGGCAAATTTGGGGCGAGAAAGGGCGCCGAGACGCATAGTTCGAGGGACGCCCCACTCGCCGGCCGGCGGTGCGTTCACCTCGACAGAATAAACGAATTTTTTTCAAATTCGTCCGAGGCGTACGGATGACGTCGTCGGTAGAAAA
This sequence comes from Centruroides sculpturatus, assembly GCF_000671375.1. NCBI lineage: Eukaryota > Metazoa > Arthropoda > Arachnida > Scorpiones > Buthidae > Centruroides > Centruroides sculpturatus. The sequence goes on from NW_019384434.1 coordinate 311,045, forward strand.
TTCGGATATTTTTTTTCCGTTCGAAGTTACCGGATGTAATTCCCCGGACGGGCGAGGGAACGAGATCGTTAACCCCGACCAATAACAATTTTTCGGCCCACCTCTCGTTAATTTCTAATTAAAATGTCCATCGATTCCTTTATTTTCAGTGTTAATAATCCCTACGCGCGCGGGACCATTATATATATATGTAACGCGCATTATATACACGCGCATATATAAAGCGCCATGGCCGGACCCTAACGTCCTAACACCGGATCCACATCCTTCCGGCGTTAACGGTGGGAACGGACACGGAATAAATGACCAGAAGAGGGCAATCCGAACAAATCGAGAACGAAAAAAACGTTAGCGACCGCCGGTAGCCCGACGAATAAAAACCCCACGCTGCACGTGGCGCCCGGCCGGCCACGTGGAGTTTGGCGGGTGTAGGTGAACCGTTATTCGAACTTGGTTCTCCAGAGAATAAACTCGGAAACCGAGAAAGCGGGGGAGAATGACGGATAAAAAGGATCCGTCCCCCCACGGCCAGCGAGGTAAGGGAGTATCAATGGCGAGACTTCCTCCGCGTCTTTACCACGTCGCGCGACGGACGAGAAAGAGGAAAGGAAAATTGCAAAAATAAATCGAATATTAAATTATATTTTTCACGCGCGCCGATTAACCGATTAAATTGGTCACGTCTACCGTATTTTCTTTCTTTTTTGAAGAAAATACGGCACTGATTTTAAAGTAAAAATAAAATCGTGGTACGAATTTTCACGTTTATCTCGGCCAAAAATTTGAGTAATTCGCTAACTTTCGGGTTTTCTGTAAACGAAGTATTATCGTTTCGGGTTATTTCCCCGGTCTAAAGACGGGAAAGTGGCCAAGTTTTCGTCGAGTTATTTTATTTTCCGCCCTTTCGTCCGAACGAAGAGGCGCGATTGATACGGTCTCGGCACTAAAATCGTGCCAGAAAAGTATGTAACCGGGCCGTACCGTCATATCGCCGCCATCTTACGGCGGAAAGCCAAAGATTATCTCGATTGTAGGCCCGAGTTGGAAGCAAACTCGAACGAAAAAAAACCGTCGGGCTTTACGTCCAGCCACGGGTAAAATCGTAATTTTAACAGATTTTTCGTTATTCGAAATCAAGAATTTTACCAAATTCGATATTTTATCGGTTCCGTTTTCGGAAGGAGTGGAGATCCGTCGTTTCCGCAGGTAGAAATCGCGAACGAGAAAATCGGAAGCGGAAATGGGGAAATCTCTCGGTTTCCCCCGGGGCATTTGCGCCGATTCCGGAGTAAACGGAGAGAGTGGGAAGAGGAAGAGGAGGATGGAGACTTACCAGACCGTCGCAGGTGGACAGCGCCACGCTAGAGCCAGTGTCGTTGCGGACGTTCCCTCGATAGTAGCAAAGTCCGTCCTCCGAGGGTTTCCGGCTCCGGTGGAAAGTGGAATTGGAACCCCGACGCCTCTCTACCACGAAGGCGGGGGCCAGCAGGCCCCGGTTGGGCCTCAGAGTCAGCAGCAGGTCCCTTCCGCCGGCGGGCAGACGATAGTGGACGGCTTCTTCGGCCGATCTCTTTCCGCGTCCGAAGTGCCGGGCCAGGCCGTGACCCACAAATCGCCCGGCTCCGTCGATCCTTTCGGGAACCACCACTTCCGGTCGATCTGCAAGAGACGGACGTCAGATCCGGTCCCGGACGGGACGGGGCCCAGTCGCCCCGGGCGTCGGACCGTCCACCCGGACGGAGGGTCCGATTCCGGGTGGCCGCGAGGGAAAAGGCACGTACCGGAAGTTCCGGGAGGCGTCCGGTGTCCGCGGACGGCGGCGCAGAGGCAGGCGGCGAGCAACAGCGTGGCCGTCGTCCGGTCCATGCGAAAAGAAGTCCTTCGTCGACCGTCGATCGACATTCTGAAGTCGTCCCGTCGCTTTCTCTTCTTAAACCTCCGGCCCTCTGGCGGCCGAACCCGGACTCGTTTTTTTTCTTCTTCCGGTTTCGGCCGCCGGCCTTCCGCTCGACGGGACGGAGGCACGCGCGTTTCGCTTCCTAAATCCGCGGAAGACGATCCACCCGCCTCCGTCCCGCGCGTTAAATCGCCAGCAAATCCGGAAAACCTTTATTTTAACGGCGGCTTTTAGTTCGGTGGGGTTAGGGATGCCAGTCCCTAGGACCATCGATTTTTACAACCGGCTGCATTATTTCAGACGATAGGTGGCCATCGACGTAACTCGGATTTAGGCGCGTATTAAATCGAAAAGCCACCCGTGGAAACCGAAACCCGAATTAGACGTCAGGCCGAGCCATCCGGCACGCGCGTGGTTATCTTCGGACGATGAATTACGTCATTTACCGACGCTGGTTCCGGCAAAGTTTGGAGAAGGAAAAGGGGCGAGCGGTCGAACCGTAAAACATTTATTATCAGAAATAATACATCATTTACAGGTATTAGATGGCAATCTCTCGTTTATGTACAGAACCTGGTGAAGTCGACGTCGTGCGAATATAAAACATCGGGTCATTTACAACTCGGGAATAAGATCTTAATTACGTACATTATATTCATTATATATATATTTATATGTTCGGTGCTTAAAATATCATATATAAACTTTTTCCTCTTAAATATCATTATATATATATTTATATGTTCGGTGCTTAAAATATCATATATAAACTTTTTCCTCTTAAATATCACAAAATTATTTCCGCATTATATATATTTATACATATACATAGAATATTTTTTTATTTTTTAGAAATTTTTTACAGAATTATCGACACGATGCAATTATTATTATTTACATTTCCGAGGCTACCATTGAATCACGGGAGTATTCTTTTAAAAAACAACCGAAGAGTGCGCGGTGCGATAGAAACGAAAAGGATTTTACCAGGGGCGCGTGCGTCTAAGGCGCCGGCCCTCTAAAAAACCGGAAGTATCACAATTTTTCGGGGCCGGAACGTTTCGTCGAACAGCGCCAGTTCTTCCGGTTTCGGGCCTCCGCCCGCCGACGGGAGCCGGGATCCTTTTCCCCCCACGGGGGAAGCGAAGGCGGCCGGTTTCTCTTCTTCTCGGCCGGGGCACGCGCGCCCGTGTTTCGTTATTTACAGGAACGGTCTATGTACACGAAACGGAGCGAAAGAGAAATTGGGACGGAGCGAATCGGGCCCGCCACTCCGTCCCGTCGTTCCTCCGCCCGTCCGTCTGTCTAACGGAGAAAGCTTCCCGTCTTCCTCCCCTCAACAGAAGATTTCCCGGTCGGAGTCTCCGTCCCGTCGATTTCGATCTCCGGGCGCCGCCCGCGAGGAAGCGGAACCCCTCTCTTCCTCCCCCGCTCCCTCTCCGCCCGACTTCCGGCCGCCACCCTTGGGACTGCCGGGAGGCCCTTCGATTTTCTCTTCGGGCGACCGACAAGAAGCTCGCGGTCCCGTCCCCTCGGGGCCCGAAGATGGCGGCGGAGGGACGGGGGCCGGACCGTTGGCCGCCGAACTGCCGCTGGCCAACTTGAGCGGAAGTTGCTGTCGGACTTGGCCCACCTGTCTCTTCTGCATGTTGGTGGCGCTGCGCAGCTGCAGGGGGACGGGGTCGCGGCTCCCTTCCCTCTTCGCGGCCACGGGCAGGCTGGAAGCGCTGTGGGACGACTGGAAGCGGGGATCGTGTCTGGACCTGTTCTCCCCGTTGGCGGCGGGCGTCTGCACCCTCTGCAGGTCGAAGGAAACGGATCTTCGATGCTGAGCCACCGGATCCACGGCGGCCGCCTCCTCCTTGTTTCCCGCTCCTCCCAGGTTGACCACCGTGTGTTGGGGGCTGAGGATGATCCCTTCCTTCTGAAGGGCTTCCAGCTTCCGATACAGCAACTCTCTCTGGTGATTCAGATCCGCCTGTTCCGACTTGATCTGCTCCTGTAACGGTAAAATAAAATAAAACGATAAAATAACACCGGCTATCCTTATTCTCTAACCTTACCAAATATGCGCCTACGTGTTATAGGCTACCGCATTGCATTCTTTCGCAATTGTAAAATGTTAGCGTTTCCAGCTTTATCCTTCCCATCCAAGAAAAACATAACCGACGGAAATTCCAGTCATCTACAAATTTCTACAAAATGGCGGTTTTCGAATTTCCGGAAACGGATTTGTACCGCGATGTCTCTTGTGGAAAAGTCTAATGGAATGGCGTAATAAAACCGTGACATCAATTTGCGACAAAAAATACCGGAAAGTTTTCCACCGATTAGAAATTCTATCGGAATTTTCGTCCCTCGAAAAATCCCTTGTGTACAATCGTACAAGAAGGAATAATTGGCGCCTACCAGGTCCGTATTAATATTATATTGTTTACTTTCGGGAGAATTTAAAACCAGGTTTGGTTAAAACGTGCAGTAAACAGCGCTTTACTTATTTATAAACAAAGTAGAATAATTAGTAAATATTTACGTTTATGTAAATGGGAGAAGAAACGGATATTTACTTTGAACATAATTCGATACTGGCCCTTCTTTACTAATTCTTCCTTCCACTAGAAATTTTAAAACTTGTTTATGGATGGTTTCAATCTTTCAATGGTAAAACCCATGCTCTGGGAAAAATTCAAAGAATTTAAACTTTCTGCCTATTAAAACAAAAAGAATCGTTGGATACGTTAATTGAGCCATAAACAATTCATTCGTCTCTTTTATCATTTTACAAGTTAATTCTCCGGAACTTCGATATTTCTTTTACCCAATAAGTGTTTGAGATTATTCGAATTTCGTTTTTTCCCTCGTCTTCCCGAAATTACAACCTAAAAATACTAATTATGTCAGAAAACACAAAACTGTAGAATCAAAGGAATTAAATGCGGTGGGGTGTTCCCATGTTGGCTAAGCAATCGGACAAACGATCAAAACTCGCTGGATTAAGCGACTAACTAAAATGTCTTCAAAAATCAACTATATTTAAATAACCGTAAACAAAAGTATTATCGCTTTCCCTTATATTCCCAATGATATTACAAAAATACCAGAATGCTAGGAATGTATTAGCACAGTCTATAATTACATCACTAGGAGGAGTTTGCTGAAATGGGAAATAATATATTTTAAGAAAGAAGAGAGGGAGAAGAGCACCGGAGAGGAATACTAAAATAATTATTTTTAACTACAACTAGGCTCAAATCTAAAAATGTTATTAAATATCTAAAGCCGAATTTAATTATAACTTTAAAATTAAAAAAAATGATGTTTTCGAGATGAAATAATAGTCCATAAATGAATAAGAACAAGAAAATATAGGCCATTATAAATAGCAAAATTAGAACCTAAAGAAAAATCAATAACGATATTAGAAAATAATTTCAAATGTATTTTTCTTCCATGACATTATAGCAAAACAATAGGAATTGTCCTACTTCTAAATTTTGTTATAATAAATTACTTATTCTGAGTACTGTACATGCAATTTTGGAACCCGGCCCTGCAAAAGTTTATGCCCATCCTGCCCGGTATTACGAATACAGCGTGGGAGTAAAACGTCCCCGGCGTTTTATTTGTGGAGGCTGCAAACAGCCCGTATAGCTTTGAGTATGAACTTTTTTCGGGGATTTTGTATTTTATTATTCTATAATATGTATCTTTATCCAACATTAAAAAAACAAACTTATACTGTTTTCTATCGTATTTCGCCGAATTCATTTATGTAACTGCGCTTTATTACATTTATCCAAATTGTCCCACTCGATTTAGAGAATGAAACGAAAGAATGAGAGAATGAAACGAAAGATGGCGTAACATCAACAGTTTTCAGTCTAGTACGTTGGCGTTTCCTACAATGGTAGGTTACGCTACACACCTAAAAGAAAACCACTGCCAATAGTTTTCCACAAAATTTTCGTAAAAATTGAAATTATTCGTGCTCCCCGCTGTACTGTATATCGATAGAACGGGCAAACGAGTTAATTTTATGTGGTGCAAATTAATCAAAATGCGTATCGTCCGAATAGAATGCGCTATAAATTTGAAAACAAGGTGAAAGTTCAACAAAGTACTCCAACCTCGATAATATTTTGTAGTTCACAAATTTCTAGCATACTCTCACTGTTTATCTAAAGTTGGTTTTGACCGGTGATGATTAGTTTTCCATCAAAAAAGACGATAGAAGAGATATATGCACACCTTTGACAATCTGACATTTTGGATATGTATGTAGTGGGTATGAGCAATTGTGACACCTGCTGGTATGTCTTAAGGTAATGTGGTGATTAAAGTACAGTATATATATATATATATTCTTTATTTCATTGTTATTAATTCTTTATTTCATTGTTTATATATATATATATATATATATAAACAATGAAATAAAGAATTCTAGTTACTGCCAACTGGAAAGAAATTTATACTATTAATTCTTTTCAAAAGATTAGTTCGAGACTTTGACCATTGAAACAATTAGATGTAATAGTTTTCACAGGAATTTCTCATATGTTCCTTAGGAGTAACTTTTGCTGGTGAAGTTTTTTGTTGTTGCCATTTATTGATGATTTTTAGAAACAATGCTATTAAATGCTTGATTTTTCTAGCTAGGCAAATATTTTTAATTTTAGTCATCTTTAAAATGCTATATTTAAAGCTGTATTAGAAAATTTAATGTACAGTACTGTATCTTAGCTTTCTGTAAACTACAAAGATGTATAAGTAAATGTATTTGTACTAAATTACAATTTTTATCATATTCTTATGACTTATAAAAGTTTTTTAAATTTTCTTCTGTCAATCTACCATTCAATAATTACTCTAATAAGTATTTGAAAAATTTACCTGAAGTCTTTCTAATTCTGCTTTTGATTTGTTTAATTCCGCTTCTTCTTCTATCCTTTGTTTTTGCCACTGTAATCGTTCCTGAGTTAATTTCTCTTGCAGGTTCCTCAGTTCCTCTAACTGGTGTTCCGGCCGGTAGAATGACCTTCTTTCGCGTTTTTCTCGGGGAGCTTTTTCTTCCGTTAGTTTTGCTATTTTTTCGTTAGCTTCTTTTAACTGAACTCGCATACTATTGATTAAAAATATAAATAGTTTTTGATTTTTGCTATTGGTTTTATAAATCTTCATATTATTATTATTATAAATAAACTATTTATATAATTTTTAAAATATTAATATTGTAGTTGATTCGTTTTTTGAAACTGTGTTTTCGTATTTATTAACTATTGAACACAAGACCGTGTTATTATTAAAACACTTGGCGTTTTTCCTCTTTATTCAGTTGAATGTTATTTTCCTTTTTTCTAGATAGGCGTTTTTCCATCTAGAAAAAAGGAAAATAACGTTCAACTGAATAAAGAGGAAAAATGCCAAGTGTTTTAATAACACAGTGTTGTGTTCAATAGTTATTAATATTGTATTTTGTCAAATGACTCTAACATTTTCAAAGTAATTTACAGTGTTGTGATGCCAAGTAATACAAATTAATTTCTATGATGATAAATATGCAAATTTATTTTAATTAAATGAATGAAACAAATTAAAATAAATATTTCCAGTAAATACAATAAAACTTAGAATTCAGAAAGAAAGAAAAATAGTAATTTCTAAGCTGATTATTTTTATCAAGGAATTAAAGATTGTTCCAATTTCCAAATCCCATTTTCTGAAAATTACATTTTTGTAATTAGCTGCACGGTTCCCTGCCTGCATTAGGACGTACGGATATAATTACTAATATAAAAAAGCTAAATAACTTTTTATACCATTAACACATTATAAATAATTAATTTACATAAAGTTTTTGATAAAATAATTACCTTTCGACAATTGAGAAGTGTTGACTTAACAGACACTGAAAATTTTAAAAAATTTAAATATATTACAATGCAAAGGAATAAATACTTATAAATATAAATTGAAGTAAATATAATTAAATGCTTACTATTAATGTATTAACATTATGAGATAATTCAACAATTTCCTCTAACTGTTCTTTTCCTTGAGTCACTAAGAGTGGTGTAGTTGTCAGTCTTAAAAATTCTTTGCTGGCAACAGATCCTTGAGGTGGACTCTGATTTTCCTGCAAAAATAATTTTTTTTAGTAAACTCCATATTTTATTTTATAAAAACTGAAGATAGAAAACAGAAATTTATATATAACAGAATATACATTATATCATAATAATAAATTGTAAATAATTATTTTCATTGTATAGTTAAAAGTTTCTTACTGGACTTTCTGTTCTTGATTTTGGAATAGCAGTAATAATTGTTGGTGTGCTTTGTGCATCAGTTCCCTTTAAAATAAATTGATAACAACATTCATAAATTTTTCTTGATTTAAATATAATAGAAATCTTTCCTATATATGTGAAAGATTTTAATTTCACATTATTGTTACAGAGATACAATTATCTAATATCTATTCATTATAACTATAGTTTATAAAACAGAAAACAGTAATTTGCATAAATATTAATAAAATTTTTTTAATATTTTATGAAAAAGTTAATATAGAAGGTATTTATGAAACTTTTCATACAAAAAAGTGAAAAACACATTTTAATTGTTTTGAAGTTAATTTAGTCTTTCTGCATTTACAAAATGATAAATAAAATACCTTATTATCTGGAACTTCCAATTCGGTTTCTATTTCTGATTTAGCAGACAGAGATATGGAAGAAATGTTCATTCCGACTTGATCCTTAAGAAGCTGTATTTTTTTCTTCACTCCTAATCCTTAAAAATGAAGTATATAATTTATAAATATGTATATAGTCATTTATATTTGCGGACGGCTGTGGAAATGAAAGTCGACCGACCTTTATTATTATTGTTTTGTTCTTTATTGGGATTGTCGAAGCCGCCGAATGTTTCCGCTCGTTTCGGTAACTGCGGCGATATGAAAGTTTCGCTCTGATGTTCTCCTGCACTACTGACACTTCTACTCAAATTAGTACCGGAAGCATAGAGAGAACTTGCCAGACGAGAGGCTACGAAAACAATTGTGCGAAACAAAATTATATATTTTGACTCGATATTTTATGAAATGTAGTAAATTGTGTAATACTTACCATTACTTAAAGCAGCCAACATTAATTCTTTAGGATTAGTTCCTTCTTCAGATTCTACTAAATGAGTATATTTTACCTAAAATGTAAGATTACTGTTTTAAATTTGTAATTTCTATAAATCACTCATTGGAAACTTATATCTAAATTTATATCAAACTCTCAATTATATGAGAAAACAAAATAGCAAAATATATACAGTAAATAATCTATAAAATTATAATTTAATTAAGGGAAACAGCTAGGAATGTCCTGATACCACAAAAGTATAGATACCGATATCACAAGTAGTTTTAAAGTATCGAAACTGATACTAGTATTGGTATTGGTCTTAAAGTATCGATACCAGCCGGTATCGGCATCGGGTATCGAAACTGAAAATCTTGCCGGCTGCCGCTGTTCACTCTGTCATTTTGCTTTCCAGTTGCTTTTACTACCAAGAACTTACATTTATTTCTCTTACATGGTAGATATGTTCCAAAGAATGTCGTGTAAAAAAAAATTGCATAAAAAGTACAGTAACTGCATCCCATAGAAAAATGCTTGATAGGATCCAAAACTTCAATGGAATAAAAAAAATATGCAATTTACAAAAGAAACACAAGCTTTTTTTTTATTCTAACATCATTTATCATTAGCATTATTTGTATGTAAATATAATAAACACAAGGTAGCATAGGAAACATAAAATTGACATACAGCATTCTCTGATGTACAATTTTTTTCCTTTCCAAGTACTGTACAGTGTGTTTGAAAAGGAAAAAAGTTAACTATTGATTTCAACAGTTTTAACAAAAAGTTAAATTTAAAAATTTTCAAATAAATTTTTTCCATTTAAAAATCAATCACGTAAAAGAGGATTATTTTTCTTTTGTTGACTGCATTATTTTAAACTTATGTAAAATGGACTGCATAAAAAGATGGGTAAATGTACTATACTTATTACAATGAAGGCCAAGTGGGCCCCAGAGCAGCAATTTGTATTTTGTTGCTTACTCCAGGGAACTGAATCCCGGCTATCTGGATCAGAAGTCAGTGAGTGCATCAGTCAGTACTTTAGTTTACACCTGTAAAATGTCTTATGCACACAAAAGAAGCCCCAGATCTATAGTCATGTTAATGGACTCTGTGGGTACTACTATAAATGAAATAAGGGTGGATAAGGAATTATTGGTAAAAAGATAAAACAGTGTCTTTGCATCAAAAGTTCTTTATTGTGTTGAAATTTTACAAATGTCAGGTTCAAATAAGTATATGCAAATTGTAGCTTAGTTTTAAACATCACCAATGGTCCAAGTTGGTTAACAAACAAAAGTACTACATAATGTTAAACGAAATATTTATTTATCTGAACTCAGATAGCGCAGATAGATTCTAAAAATGAAATTTGACATAATGCAATTATTCATTTTTTGTCATTAATATTTTTTATATATGTTTAACCTAACCAAAAATAGTGTAAAATTCCATTTTGATTCCTGATTTGGCTGTGAAACCTGGTTTTGGACCTTATTTGTCTGTGAAAAATGTAATGATACCAGATCCAATAACCTAAAGTAAAGTATCGAGTACAAACATACTTGGTATCGAAGAAAAGTATCAATGCAGTATTGAAAGTATCAGGATGTCCCTAGACATAGCCACAAACAACGAATTTTTTATGTAAAGTGCGTGCTTTTGAATCATCCATATATTACATAATGCTATTTTTATACTTTTCAACTATAAATCCCACTACTGTATTGCTCCATAATATTGTTGCACATGTCCAACCACAAAATTAGGTAACATAAATACTCAAACAACTCCCTAATTGTACTAAGGAATAATGAATAATACACAGCACACAGTACTAAATATATTATTTTATTACTTTGTATATGCTTTGTACAGTACATATAATGTACTGTACAAAGCAATGACATAAACAGTATGATTCACTACACAACACTTCAGAAACAGAAATGAATTATTCTGTTATCTAAGCTTAATCCTACATATTTAACAAACAACAGAAGTCAATTTAAATATCCCAGCATTATGTAACATATTTGTAAACTCCCTCATGCTCTTGTGCCCATTTTTATGATTACCCTGCATACCACCCCCATCATTACGTAATTTATGCACAGCTCTTATACATTAATTAGCTAACTTACTCATCATACGGCTAGATAAGGTGATGTTACAGGGCACTGGTTATTATTATTCTATTAAAAGGTCTATTTAATAAACTATGAAAGGAGGCTTATTTAATTTTATTAATGCTTGAGAGTAACTTTATATTAAATTATGTTAATACTTCATACACTAGTTTCTATGAAAAAATACAGATATTTTAATATGAAAAATAAGATTTCTTTTATTTGTAACTTTCTGTACGGAACCCGATCTGAATTACTGATTCCATCTCGCCGGTTCGTCACACATAACATGAACAATCAAATATCATAACACAAAAAAAAACTTGAATCTTTAATCCCACTTTCAGACTTCACCACTTCACTATTCTTCCTCTCTCTCTACCATCCTCATACCTCCTCTGACTGTCCTTTTTCCCACCTTCATTCTCTTCTTTTTTATGGCCCTTTGTCTACATTTCTTATTACTCTTTACGACTGCATGCAAATGGATTACACATGGACCACAGTTGAGGGAGGATGAGGGGGCCTGATATCATTACACTTTCTGTTAATCAAATACTGTATTTTTTCAGATTATTTTTAGGTTAGAGTTTAATTACTTTAAAATGAAATTTAGTGTACAGATAACTCCAACATATTACAAAGCAGAATTTCTATTTTGTAAATATTTTAATAATTAGAATTAATTTAATTTATTAACATTTTAAAAATATCTTGAAGAAAGATAAACCAAGTAAAATTGAAACTTTTAATTTTTGTAAACCGAACAGATGTGTTACCTATTAAGTTATCTGGCTCAGAGTCAACTTTTATTTCTAGATGTATATAAAATTTAGAAACATTACATAATGAGAACATAATATTCCTAAATTATACATAAATGTCTAGAAGCAACGTTTGACTCAGAAAATTAATAGCATAAATGATAATGTACCATATTTGAATCAACTTTTTCCTATTGACTAATTCGAATCTTACGGTACAGTAGTTACATTTTATACATTCAAATTAATTACAACATAATTTCAAGTATACACTATTATAAAAATTGAACTTAATCAAATTTTATAAAAGATCTTGTATCCAAAAAGAACAGAAAATAGATCTCAATAAATTAACAAATATTAAAACAGAGCATCAATAATTACTTAAAGAAGAAAGGTCAATTTGTAAAAGTAAAGAAATGCAGAACAATATTTGATGCTTCATCTCCAAATTAAGCTCATCATCAGTTATTTTCAGTATTCTTTAAAACAATACACTTGTCTATGATGTAGAAGCAAATCATGCAGATAATAGTTAATGCTATATTTTTTAAAATAGATCAGATGAAATATTAGCTGCTTTTTGAACAATCATTTAGTATAAAACCAAAATTAAATAAAACAAAATAAAGTTTGTTTTTAAAAAGTTTCTTAAATAAAAAAGAAATAATTTTTATATAAAAAATTACATTGAAAATGCAGGCAATTTCACAACACAGAAATCAACTAATTATTTCACAACCTAGTCTTTTAGCAGCAACAATTTTATTAAGTAAATCATAATTACGAATGCTAACAACAACAAAGCAAACTATGCCAAAAGGTGAAAGAAGTCTGTATGTGACCCCACTGACCACAGTTTGTCTGCTGTAAATGTTTATGAATTATTAATTAATTAAATTATTTCTGATTATTAAATTATACCATGGAAATACCATCTATCTTTAGATTAAACTTTCATGCTAAATTAATTAAACTGTAGTCTAAAAATAATCTGAATAAATCTAGCAGTTCTTGACTCTCTAGTTATTATATTCAAGTCTGATTTCTATATATACTTAAATATATATATAGAAATCAGACTTTAATATATATTCTAAGTACATATGGAAATAAATGTCTCAATATTCAAAAAATAAAACTTTCATCGAGTGAATTTTTTAAGATAGGAAGTTTTATACAGTTTTACATTATCTACTATGTATGTTAAACATTAATTACATTTGTAAATTATAAAAACTTGTTCAATTTTATTTTAATGAGAAACTCCTTTCATTTAGATTGGAAAGGATCCAAAAAACAGGTACTTAACATAAATGAAAGATGTAATAATATTCTCCTGGGTCCTTGAATTTTACTTTTTTTAAAATTAATTATTTTTGAAAACTATAAATTACTTTACTCAATTATATTACTTATAAAATAATTTTACACACAACTTGCTTAAAAAGAAAAAATTGTAATGAAAATATGAAATTTAAATAAATATTGTAAATTATGTTAAATAAAATAAGTGAACATAATTACATTTTCATATGATTCTGCTTCAATCCCAGAAAGTTCCTATAAAAAACAAAAGAATAAATAAAACAATTCAAATTAATTGAGATTATGATATAAAATAATCATATTAGCTAATTTTATGTACAAAGACAAAATTTAAATAATTAGTACCAGTATCTGCTAAAACTTATCATTTTGGCATGATTATGAAATTGTGAGTGGAAAAACAGAATTGGGCAGTATTTAGGACATGAGATTTGTAAGCTGATAATAAAGAAAGCAAGGAACGGCACTAACTGTAAAATATCCATTTGGTAGCATGCAAATTATTTCACACTATAATGAAGAACTGTGGAAGATTTATTATTATATAAATAAAAGCAAGTCATCAAGGTTGGAGGTGACTGAAGAGGTATAGAAGCCAAACAAATTAACAAAACCATAGAAATTACTGTACTAGGAGCAGATCTGTGAGTGCAGAGTGCAAGAAGCACTTGTGGAAAAACACAGGTGTGAAAAAAATTATGCTAAGATAATTCAAGTACTGCAGCTAAGTAAATATTCAGTCTAAAATATAATTAAGTACCACACAATTGTAGTTCTATAGCTTCACAGAAACAAAGATGTTGTAGAAAAATGTGGATCTTAGACAGGAATTGCAGACATATCCAGAAAAATCAGCTTGTTATGGGTATGAAGTTAATTATTTGGGCAAGAAATGTACAAAAGAAAAATGTATTAAATCTCAGATATGACAATACAGATTTGCCTTCCATTGTGCTAAGAAAAATCATAATAAACAGAGGTCAGCAAATGACAAACATTGGCACAGATTAAAAGTGTACAAAAGTGATCAGTGAAAGACTGGGAAAAACATATTGCAATCAGACAAATCCCGCTTCTGCCTAGCATATGGCATTATTAGAAAAAAAGTAGTATGAACGTGAAATGAAGCTGATCTCCCATGCTGCTGCTCACATGCAGTGTAAATAGGCTCTGTTGGTATGTGTGGTTGTTTTTCTGCAAAGGGCTACCTACATTTTCTACACCAAAATCATCACTGCAAGAGACTACATCAAAATATTGAAACAAAATCTTTCGTAATCCAGTTAAATTACTCAAAAAGAAGAAATTCACTTTCTAACAAGATCACGTGAAGTATGAAAAATATCCATTTGGTAGCATGCAAATTATTTCACACTATAATGAAGAACTGTGGAAGATTTCAGAATTATATAAATAAAAGCAAGTCATCAAGGTTGGAGGTGACTATGTAAAAATAACCACAGCTTGGATTTGGAAAAAATACCAACCTCTTACATTAGTCTCTACACAGACCTCATCTTAATCCAATTGAAAACTTCTAGAGGTATCTAAAGTGAAGAAGCAATAAGCAAAAACTAACACTACTGCTTCAGCTTTGCAACATCTTACGAAAGAATGAGACTGAGCTCCCTCAGAGCAAATTCTGCAACTAACCAATTCTATGACTAAAATATTGCAGTTGTGATTCAGCTAAGAGATGTAATGAATTTTGGCACTTTGTACAAAATAAATTGACTCAACTTAAAGAAATTATTTTGCGTATTCATTATTAAAAATGTTCCACTTTACTTTTGTATGATCAACTTAAATATTTCTTCAATCTCAATCATGTCCAATATCTATTTTCCTGCAAAAGTTTCACAGGTTCCCTAGAACTATCAATTTTGGGGATATGAACTAGTTTGATTTTGTCTGTATATGATGTTCCATAATAAATACAAAGAACAGATATGAAAATTGAAAGTACCTTTGAATTCATTTAAATCATCTTACTACATCAAATTAATAAATAAATCTATCTTTTCATATTTTTATTTATAATCTGTTTCTCTCTACAACAATTATTCACACTTCTAGACAATAAAGTCACATAAAAGAAATATTAAAGAATATTTTTGTATTTTAACAATATTAAAAAAAATTATTACATACTTTCTATATTGCTTTGTTATGTACTATGCATAGAAAAGTTCATTTTCCTTGAGTTTAAAAAATTATATTATAATATTATGTTCAAAATATAATACTATAAGTTTCTAAAGTTTCTACATAAAATGTGTATATGTTCTTATTTAATATGATGCTTGATGATATTTTAATAGTTTATTCTATAAAAAATCTTCACAAAATTTCAAGAAACAATAAAATGTCTTTGCAGCTTGTTGTTTTCAAGATCTCAGGAACACAATAATCTTTCGGGAAAATCTTTTAATTGAGACTATTCATCTGCCCTGATATGAAAAATATTAAAAATTCCAGGACAACGGCACGATTATAAAAATATATTAATTAATAAATAAAATGGTCATAATGATGATGATAATAATATATAAAAATAATCAGAAAATTGGAATTCATTAATTAATATGTTTTTATAATTGTGTCGTCACCCTGAAATTTTTAACATTTTTGCATATCAAAGTGGATGAGTAGCCTCAAATAAAAGGCTCTGCAGCATAGACCATTCTGTTCCTGAGGTATTGAAGAGGATGAGATACGAAGACATTTTACTGTTTCTTCCAGGTATAACATATAAAACTTCTAATGTATAAAAAGTATTTTGTGAATACTTTTCATAAGTTATTGTCATCCTAGACATTTTATTTATTAGTTTATTCTAGTTACTAATGAATTTTATTGTTCAAATAAACCTTGATTAATTCCTTAAGCATAATCTTTTCATTACAATTAAACTTACCAGGATATCAACTAATATTTTCATTTTCTTTTCACATACAACAGCAATTTCTATATCTTTGTCATGTAACAGTCCTGAAATATTACAAAATTGAAATAAGTAATAGGTATTGTGTTCATAATATTTTCATTATAATTATATATCTACAATAATAAAGACAAACCTCTGACTGTCACAAAATTTTTATTCCAAATCATGAAAGATAGAAAATATGTTGTTTATGCAAGTAATTTTCTGACTTCATTCAAATTATCAACTAATAATTTTCAGAAAATGTAAGAAATTCCAACATGCAACCTTTGAACTTTTTTCAAAAACTGCCCAACAATGTTTATTTAATGAACATATTAATGTACTGGGTGTTGGAAAAGTACTGTGCAATGGAAAAGGTTTAAGTAAAGTTTTAATAAAATTTAAGTCTTACATATGATATTGTAGTTTCTTCTATAAAAAAGGCCACACGTCCCCGAGGCCCCAAATCTGGAAAATCCAGATCTAAAGACCTAGCAAGCCAGATTCCAAGGGATATTATTCAGTCAGCAAAGAAGTCTTCCAAAAATTATAGCCCAGAAAACCAGGATGTCTGTGAGCAAGTGGTAAGTCTATCACAAAGTGGAAATGCAAAATATACACAACTTATGGGTCTCATATACAATACCAACTTTAATGTCATTACGAATTTCTCACTGTACACTAACTTTATAGACACCCTGCAGTAAGCTCCATCCATTCCATGAAATGCTATTTAAGAACCTCATTAATAACTTTATTAAATGAATTTTTTAGCTAGAAAGTTACATGTAGGATTTTTTTTCTTGATTTTTATATGCATTTTATAATTTTAAAATTAAAAAAAAATATGTATTTACTTGTGTTCTAGATAATCTTCCATTTTAATTACAAAATTTCCATACATTCAGAAAAAAAATACAAGTTTATTTGATAGTAAACTTACTACAATAATAAATTTATTTTTTACTCATGCAATTATTGCTACAACTTCATTTGCAAATCACTTTTTATTTGTGGATGTAATAAATTAATTTTATAATGTTAATATCTGTATAATTATTCTATATTTTGTAACTTATTTTATAACTTTTCAGCGTGGGAACTCATAATGTCATACACAATGGTGAGGTTGTATTTATAACTTACTTTTTTATATCAAGATTCTTGTTATGTTTTCTGTTATATAAAAATAAACTCTCTTGCTATTTATATTATTTTGTAATCAATTAAAAATGAATAAATAAATAAAGCTTAGTGACCAATAATTCCAAATGTTGGATGAATCGTTCTGCAACACACACAACTATTAACCTTAAGTTAAAACATTACAATTTTGCAATGTTCACATGTATGTTTCAGAATTAAAATATTAAGCTTTATAGACCCAAGTCTTTTTATCTATTACCAGATAAAAAAAAAACATCTACGAAAGTTGAATCAAAGCTTGCCAGTTTTTAAATTAAGGTTAACAGTTGAATGTGTTGCAAAGCAACCTAACTTACCAACTAGTTCTTTCAGCTTTGAGCTTTTAGCTTCTTCTAATTTTTGTTCTTCTGTTTCGCTTGGAATACCTTCATCTGAAACAGCATATATTAATTTCTATTATTCTATACTTCAGACTTGATTTTAATATGGTACCAATACAGTATTACATTAAAATGAATAGAAATGTGCATATATAAACATCTCTCAAACTCCGATTCTTTAGTATAAAGCCAAACCGACTGCCATACAAGAATGGGCCTCTTTCAGAATATTCTAAAATTATTTAATTAAATTATAGTTATTAAATTTAATATAAGAATGCACCCAGCGCCTCCCTCTAGGACATATCGATTAGTAATTAAAATTATAATTGCTGAAAAGTAGTCCAATCTTACATGGCAGTTGGCTTGGCTCAATAGAAATGTTTTTTAAGAAGTTGCAAAAATAAGAAAAAAACTATTTTTTTAATAAAAAATTTCTCTTCAAATTATTTTTAAAAACTAAGTTTCAGTATTTTTTACTTTCAATATCTGTCTCAAACAACTGTCTTGGCATCAATCCATTAGAAATTTGATGGCAAAATAGTTGGTCTCAAAAAACATTTTATCTGAAGTAAAAATGGTAAGACCCCTTAAATTATTAGCAGTTACATTGCTTAATTTCTTAACAGCATACTTAAAATATACAGTGGAACCTCAGTATACGTCTGCTTTAGAATACGTCCAATTTGGAATACGTCCTGTTTGGACGAAACAAATTTTGCTCGGTATACGACTTTTGTTCGGTATACGACTTAATTCAATTATACGCGCCATCTATCAACAAGTAGCACTATCGGTGTACTACACTAGACTAGACGTTCGCGGTGCTAAAGTTTACAACTTTGTTAAATTTCTTCTGATTTTAATTTGTAAGTAACATGTTATTATTTTTATTAATCATGAATTGCAAAAGGGCAACAGAAAAATAAAAAAATGACTAGAATCACAACGGAACTGAAAAAAGAGATTGTTGAGAAATGTGAAGGTGGCACGCGTGTTCGAAGATTTAACTGTTGCATTCCGTATTCTGAGAACGACGATATCGACAATCGTGAAAAATAAAGACATTATTAAATTTGCTAATGTTGCGAAAGGAGTTAAATCAATTTTTAAACAGAGATCGAAGACATTAGATCATGTCGAGAAATTGCTTTTGCTTTGGATAACTGAAAAACAGTGTGCCGGCGACAGCGTATCGGAAGAAATTATTTGCAAGAAGTTAAAAGGATACATGCTGATCTCGTGAAAAATCAAGCAGAAACTAGCCAGGAAAGCCAGGTGTTTAAAGCCAGCCATTTTTTTACATGAGATCGGATTAATCATTTTTTACATTACTTCTTATGGAAAAGGTTGGTTTGGTATACGTCCTATTCGGTATAAGTCCAAACACCAGGAATGGATTAAGGTCGTATACCGAGGTTCCACTGTATTTCTTTCCCATTCAAAATTTCAAATGTTCTATATAAAATTTTCTAATTATATCAACACTTCCAAAACAGAAGAAACATATATAAAAAACTAGTCACCAAACTTTATTTTCAGTTAATGTATTAACTAAAGATAAAAATTGTTTTTAGTTTTCATATTACCACATACACATCTAAGGACTTAAAAACAAATATAAAGGAAACATTGCAAATAAATATAGTTGCTTTCAATCTTATTTTAAAACCTCTGTATAAATTGATTTCTAAAATAAAGAATGCCAGATTCATTTACAGAAGGGCTGTTTCATAATGAAAAAGATATGCAATGTTAATTTAAGAAATCAAATGCATATAAAATATCTTTAATTGATAGGAGATTTCAAATGAGATGTGTATACAAAGCAGTCACCTCACACTCCCTTATCTAGAATAACTAAACATTTAATGAACGTAAAGACAGGATTGTAAACCAAGCCCTGGCCACAATTATCTCAGATCCTGAAAGTGGAATTCTATTTGATGAGGCTGATCTAATCCACTCTGCAAGAAATATAGATGACATAAAGCTGCTAGAACTTGAAATATATCAGATCAGAAAAAATGCAATGTGCATTAATTAAAAAGATGGTAACTTCATTACTATAGTTTGGAAAGCATTGTTCAAAGTCTAATATATTCTTTGTCTGATCTATATTTCTTTTCTATCTCTATTTTATTTGTTCTTATTTTAATTTTTTGCCTTATCTGTCTCACCTTATCCTACACCAGCTTTCCAACCATACATCATTTAAATTTATGTAGAGCAGCTATTTAATTACAAGATCTAGTCTCTGAAATTGTGTTTGTTTTTCTTTTTCCCTTTACAAAATGTCCATATTTTAAATTTCCAAGAACCCTCTGTTTATAGAATGTTCCATGTCTTTACAAAAGTTTAAAATAATGTTATTGATGTTCCAAACCCAACGTTTTTTCGTTTTGGAAAGTTGTTTTATGTAGAAAACACAAGAATGGCCTTTAAGAAGTTGAAAAATTTTTATTAGTAAATACATTAACTGAAAATAAAGGTTGGTGTTTTTATTTTTTATTAGTAATACTGTATTTCCATTCTTATCTTATTCTAATGCATCTTTTATTTGTATCACTTAAAATTCACTTTAATTCTAATATTCAACTGTGAAGAGAAATATTTTACATAAAATATAATATAAAAACATTTGTTCTTCAAACTAACCTTCATTTGCACAATGTTCAATAGCTTTCTTAATTTTTCCAATCCATACTTTCTTATCCTTCTGAGTTGGAAATTTTATTTCATACATTTCGGGTTCTTTGGGATTTGAGGATATCAAATAAACGATGCGATTGTCTTGACCAGCTTTGTCTCTTACTAGAAGTTTTTGAAGTGACAAAATTCCAGACTGCAAAACATAATAAACTTTTATAAGATAAATCTCAAAGTTTTTATGCTAAATCTACAATAAAATTTTAATTTCCTTAAAAATAAACAATTTAAACAATAATATATATTGAAAGACTTAATGAACAAAATAAATCAATAGAACAAATATAAGATCAACTATAATCTTATAAATTATATTGCAAAAAGTGATTAGATCCCTCTGCTAAACATGAAAAAATTCCACACTGAGGCACATGACATATTTGCAGGATAAAATGCCTGAATCATAATCAGTTATTCTGACAGTAGTACTGTATAATATCATGCAGATTGAGATCTGTGTGACATCACATAATGCTGCTGATAGGCTTCCAGAAAAGGGTCATCATCAGATGTCATATGTGTGGGTTTGACAGATCTGAGAGATTCTTATTAATCCAAAATCAGCTGGGCATTCATAATATGCAAATGGAAAAAGTGTGGTAACTACTAACAATCAGTCAAGATCGTATCAACTGAGAAAACTGTCATCTAGAGGTCAAAGGGTGCCGAAGAGGGTGATGCAACAAAACAGATTCTTATCAATGCGTAATATCCAGAAAGAGTGGCAAGCAACCAACAGAGTCACTGGATATGTTTAAACATTGCATACAAAGATCATCTCATAGGGTTTCATGGACAAAGTGCTGCTCATAAGCCATTGACCACCAAAACTAACAAACCAGTAAGGAAAACAGCATAAAAACTTGTATGTAGAAAAATGGAATGGGTTCTCTGGTGTGATAAATCCAGATTCCGATTTTTTCACTCGGACAATGTCTCTTTCCTAAGTATGTAGTTCTCTTAAGTCCTCTTTCCTACTGTGAAACTTAGCAGAGGAAATGCCATGGTATGAGGTGGTTTTTATTAGTATGGCTTGGGACAACTGGTTGTGATGAAAAGTAGAAAGGATGCCAGTCAGTGCCTATCAATCCATTCTGGACAATCAGATGTTTCCAATTTGAACATTTTGGAACAAATACTTGTTATTTTCTAGATGATAATGCAAATTAACATGTGGCCTGGTCCACATTACACTGCTGTTAATATGATAATGTGCAATGGATGAATTTGTCTGCCCAAAGCCCTGATCTGAACCCAAACTGAGCACCTGTGAGAAGAACTTAATCATAGAATTTGGGTTGGGCCATCACTGCCTTCATCAGTAGATAATCTAACCAAAGTATCAATTTAGTATGAAGAGGCATACTCTATGACTGAAATTGACTTTTTTCCCATATCATAATTTGGACTTTGCATAACTCAGACAAATTTTTTTGAAAAGTACCATACAGTAATTTTAAATTTCTTGACAATAAAAAAATTATAATTAATGAGTAATTATAATACAATTGTAATTAACAAGTATTTATATCTGGAAATCTTTGATATACCATACATTATATTACTGCAGTCAGTAATCTACCAAAGACTGAACATTATAATGTACTGTCATTAATTTTTTATAGCTCATTTCCTGTAATAATGAATTCAGGAGTATAACCTACTAAAGCTCATTAAAACTTCCATATACAGCTGATCATAACAAATTAATGTGCCATATATCCATCTCATTTTATACATTGTTGGAGAAAACATCTCACTAATTCAGACAACCTTCATTCTCTATTAGTCCGAGTTTCCCAGGGTTTACCGTATTTCATTTTTTACATATTAATTTAAAAAATTGTTACAATGTTCATTATTATGCCTATCTTATTTTTAAAAAATATATAGTTAACAAACCTTATTGTCTATGGAAGCAAAGCAATACTTTTGATTGTTCTCTTGTAGAAAAAGCATCACATCAGAAAGTAAAACTCCAATAACTTCTAAATGAAGGAAAATGTACTTTTAAAGAAATATTGCAAAAGTAAATTAATATAAACATAAAAAAATTATATTCATTTTGAAAATTTACAAAATACTTCTTTCTAAATTCATTTTTATTAATTTGTAGCTAGCATCACTTTTAGTCAAATATTCATTGATCATTGAAAATAATAAAATTTCATAACATGTATTTATTTTTACCTGAAGTTTTTCCATTTGATTTTCCACTCAGTCTCCAAGAGAGAGGACCTTCATGAACTAACTTCCGATTATTTGAAAACAGATCCGATTTCTGTAAATAATTTATGCAAAATTACAAAACTACAAAACAAATAACAGAGTTTTAAAAATTAACTCACTCTAAATTTTTTTCCTTTATAGAAAGCTGTAGACTTTGCATCCACTTTATTATAAATTTCTAACAATCTCTGTTCTTTGTCCTTTTCGGCTACTTGAGCATCAACGTGATGTATTATTTCCTGTAAAAAATACATCCCTTAGATAAAGTAATTGAAATTGAATGAAGATAATTTTGCATCTTGGCATTACTAATCCATGTTATTTCTATCTCTAAACATACATATATAAATTTAATTATTATAAAATGATTTAAAATTAGGAAGTGTCTAACAAAGTATTTGTTAAAAGTTTGATCTAATTTTTACTGTCTTTGAAAAACTTTTTTATAAACAAACATTTAAAAAATTATTATTATTTAAATTATATTTATCTGATGAAAATTTGAATCGTTTTTTTACTTTATTAATATGTATTAACAAAACGTTCTATCACATAGAATTATTAAGATTTTTTAAAACTCTTTTTGCTAAGTGGGTACTAAGAGGGACCAGAGCCAGACATATCTGAATGAACCACCCCCAAAAAATTCCTAAGGTTTTTTTTTGACCTACCTGGATTCTATCTGAAGTCTCCCAGAGCAGTAAGCTGCCACCTGAATTACTTGGCTATCTGTCCCATGAATTATTTAGATTCAAATCTTAATGTAATTTATGCTATTTTTTTTCTGTTATATCTTTAATTAAAATTCAGAGAACTCAAAACCATTTGAGCTTTTCTGTTTTAGCAATTGTAATAAAACACTTTCTAAAATACCTAATATTAATTATGACATTACATTATGTTAGTACACATTAATAAAGAATTTTAAAACAAAAATACCATAAATCAATTTCTAAGAATTTATATTTTACAAAATTTAAAACAAATTTGAAAATGCAAATGTAATATCATCATAAGACACAACAAGACAATAATCAAAAATGGAATTGGATGAACAACAATAAGAAATCCATTCAAACTTCTCAAATAGTCAATTGTATCAAATGAGAAAGTTAAATATTCAATAATCATTAACTTTTTTTTTAATATTTAATTTGTAGCCAAAAAACATAAATTCATATATCAGTCATGTTTGTTTGGTTAAATTCTGTGTTCCATCTAAACATTTTTGAATTGCTCTGTATAAGTGTAATAGTCTACTTAAAAGACAAACCTAAAATTACAGGAAATTCTCATTAATTTGAACTTGGATAGTTTGAAATTCTCTTAGTGTATAACTGTACTATCTGTCCTGGCAGAAAATATAGAGATTTATACATTAGAGAACTTAATTAATTTGAAATTTGAAGTGAAAATTCTGCCCAAGTTAACATGATATGCATGTTAAATTGTTTGTTTACAATGAAGTGTCTCCATACTATAAGAGAACAATAGATCAAAAAATGACTCTACTCAGATCAATATGCTTTTATGGTAACACATTTTCAGGTGTCACTTTACCCGTGGACTACCCTTTTTTCTCTCATCTCATAAAATAAGGCTGATTTTCGAGATGGCAAGATAGAGTAGCAGAATGAGATATTTGTAGCGATCTAGGCTAATACATTTGGCCGACTTATTATTTACTATATTTTGGGCCATTTTAAAAATAATTTGGGCAACATTTTGAGGAATTCTGCTTTACTTTTTATAAGATATCTGGCAACTTGTGACGTTCTGATCAGACATGTACCTTCACATTTACATTATTATTATTATGTTGGGTTTAGTGAGTTATACTCAGTCGACAGTGGTAGCTATGTACTATGCCGAACCAGAGTCAAGGCATAGTAACCAAAACAAAACAGAAATTAAATAAGTGTATCTGTATTCAGGAATTTCCTAATAATATGACATATATTCAATATAGTGGCCTTCTGTAGTGTGAAGTATATGTTTCTGTTCAATTATAATGTTTCCAGGCTTTCGTGTAGTGTGTATGTATGACACCTGTAGAGGAGAGAACAACAGATACAATAAGCACCCTACCCATCCTCCACAGATGCCTTATTCCCTGAGCAAGTTCTGTATATTGCTGATTTTTTCAGTGCATTGTTCATTTCATGTGTTTTGTATATTGTGAGTGTTTGGAATGGATATGTCTATAACAGTGATTCTCAACCACTGTTATAGATTTTTAAATATAACATAAGTGCATTGCAAATATACAGAAAAGACTACAGAAAAGCATTCGACAGTGTTTTTTATTGCAAATATTACATAAGCGACGTCAGACAAGTAGTTCAATCAGTTCTACCTTCCTAGTGTGTGTTTGGAAATTGTAACCGGTGTTACCAGTAACTGCTGGTAGTTACTAAGACATTTAGAAAATATGATCTAAATAACCAACTGCATTTAAAAGTCGCTGTTATGACATCACCAGTTGTCCTGCGATACTTACCGAAGTAACAGTGTGCTGCCAAATTTTTAAATTATTAAAAGTGTACCATGATGAAAAAAAGGTTGAGAATCACTGGTCTATAATGCATGTGATTTTATTGTGTTTGTCAATGAGTATAATGTCTGGTCTGTTGTAGTAAATTGCTTTATCTGTGATTAGGCTTTGTCATAGTACATTTTGTGCGTATTGTTTTCCAATACTATCTGTGGGATATATTTGTAGTATGGTTCATGGATGTCTAATAATTTGTGTTTCTTTGCAACTCTTGGTATATTACATTTGCTACTTGATTATGTCTGTGTAAATAATCTGTCTGTGCCAAGAGCTTGCAATCAGAAGTGATGTGTTGTATAGTTTATGGCATGACGTGACATTTTCTGCATGTGTCATTTGTTAGTGTTGTATCTTTGTTTTCTGTAGTTTTTAATATTTATGACTTGTTCCTGTACTGCAATCATAAATCCTTCCGTCTCCCCAAAGAGGCATCCCCGAGCTAACCAGCTGTTTGATGCAGTTTTGTCAACTAAATCCTGGGCCAGATTGTAGGGATGCCTGTGTAGTGATCTGTCACTCAGATTAAATTATTATTTTTTGTATGTGTTTCGCATGCTCCGTTTGTGCCTGGGCACCACTTTTGTAAAAACCCGCGGGACTCTGATTGGTTTGTGACTCGTGACGTCAAAAACGAAGAAGTATAAAGGGAGGTGTTTCACTCTTTGTCTTGCTCTTCGGACTGTGTTGGACACGTGGTATTAGTGAAGTGCGCGAGTGGATAAGCACGTGGTGAAAGAGAAAGGAGAATGGACAGTGTGGAGAGAGAACAGTAATCCAATTCCATCCGGACCTAGAATAAAGACTTCAAAGTGAACCACATATACATTGACCAAAATTTTAGAGAAGAACTCATGTAAGAAAATTTGTTTGTGTTTTTTCCTTTGTTTTTGTACAATCCCTAAAAATTAGGTAGTAGATTCGGGAGCCGATATAGACGCGTGTTAACAGTACTGAATATATATTGTCGGTGTATCAATATGCATGTAAGACTCCCGAAGTTTTGAATCATATATTTTAATAAGAACATTAAATAATAAGTGTAAAGTCCTTAAATTGGTTGGTGTTCATTGCCTATTACCCTCCACTGTAAACTGTATACTAAGGTATAGCAGTAAACTTAACACCTGCCATGGAATGTCTTTTGAACCCATGATGGCTTAATGGTGTCTATGCTTTTTATATTTTGTCATGTTCATATGTTGTGAGTGTAAATTTAATGGTGTGTTTTTTGAGTCTAATAGAGTTACTGCTTTATGTAACTGTGATGTTTCTTGTTTTTTGTAGAAAAACTCTCACAGTGTCTGTATTTGTTTGTAATGAAAGTTAATTATGTCAATCATGCCATGTCCACCTTGTTTACTTGGAAGGGTTAGTCTTTCTATGGTAGATTTAGGATGATGTTGTTTATGCTTAGTAAGTGTTGTTCTTGTTTTTCTTTAAAGTTGCTCAAGATCTGTGTGAGTCCAATGTATAACTCCAAAAGAGTATGTGAGTACTGGGACGACATATGTGTTTATTGCTTTAACTGTGTGTTTTGCATTTAACTGTGTTCTGAGGATAGCATTTAACCTATTTTGGTAATCTTTAATTAATCTTTGCTTTATTTCTGTATATTCTGTTAGTTTGGCCTGTTGGAATCCGAAATACTTGCAGAACTCGCCCTCTTCCATGGATTCAATAACGTCTTCATTTCAAAGTGCAAAATCTTTCTTCAGGATTCCTTTTTCTATGTGAAGTGTTTTGCATTTGTCTAGGCCAAACTCCATTTGTATGTCCTTGGTGTATGATTGTGTGATTTGTAGGAGTTAGTGAAGTTGTTTTTGTGTGGATGCATAAAGTTCTATGTTGTCCATGTAAATGAGATGTGACAGTGTAAACTGTGTTGTTTCTTCATGTCTGATATTGTATCCATATTGTGTGTTGTTTAACATGTTGGATAATGGGTTCAAGGCTAGGCAGAACCAGAGAGGACGTGGAATCTCCTTGAAAAATTCCTCACCTAATATTTGGTTTATTTCTATGGAAGTATTATGAATCCTGAGATGTAGTGTTGTTCTCCAGTGCTGCATAGTTTTTTGGAAGAATGCAATGAGTGATTGATGTATTTTGTACATGTATAGAATATGTAGCAGCCAACTGTGTGGAACACTGTTGAATGCTTTTCTGTAGTCTATATATGCTATGTGTATGTTTCTGTGTTGTTTGTATGCTTGCCATAGAATGACTGAATCTATGAGTAACTGTTCTTTGCATCCCCTGTGATTTCTACGGCAACCTTTTTGTTGTTCTGTAAGAATATCGTGTTCTTCAACATGTTTGTATATTTTGTTTGCAATACAGGATATCAATTATTTGCAGAGTGTTGGAAGACATGTAATTGGTCTATATTTTGTGGGGTCTGTGGTATTGTTGTTTTTAGGTTTCATGTAGGTGATGCCCTGACTAAGAAATTTTGGCATGTCTTGTGGATTGATGATGATGTGTGTTAGATGTTTAGCTAGTTCATGGTGCAGTGATGTAAACTTTTTGTACCAGAAATTGTAAACGTTGTCTACACCAAATGTCTTCCAGTTATGTGTTCTGTTAACAGCATAGCAGATGTCGTATACATTTTTTTCAGCACAAGGCATAGTTGGTATGTTGTGCAAGTTTTTGTTCTCCTCAATCCAGCCCACATCAGCATTGTGTGTGACGGCACTGGACCAAAGAGAAGACCAATAGGTTGTGAGTTCTTCTTCTGCTGCTGTGCTGTGTGTCAATGTTTGTTTTGTTACTAATTTGTCTGTAAAAGGGTTTTTCATTGTTTGTAAATAATTCATTTTGTTGTTTTTGTAGTGTACATGTTTTGTATTGTTTAAGTTTACGTGCTTTGGCTGCGAGATTTTGTTTTAGTGTATCAATGTATTCTATAATGTGTGTGTTGTGTGATGTTCATATTTTTTGTGTGTTTTGATTTTCTTGAAAGTGTTTTTGAGTTGTTTCTTTAATTTGAGTGTTATGTTGTTTTTAGTGTATTGTGTCAGCCTGCCTAATTGCTGTCTAAAGTCATTTATTTGTGTTTCTATTCTTCTTTGTGTTTGTCAGGCAGGCTTGTGATAGAATTGTGTTTTGTGTGTATTTGTCTATGATTGTATTTTCAGTCCATGGTGTGTCACTACTGTAACTGCCTCAGCATAAACTAATGTATGAATGTCTGAGGGTGTAGAAATTGAATGAATGTAGCATGGTAGTAAATGAGTGTTTACATAATTTATTGTTTTTCCTACTACCTTTGATATGTTGATTTTTGATTGTTGATGTATTTGATCAGCAACCTGTTATTTGTAGGATAAGGTTGTTGTCTATAATTGTTCTTTTTTCATCAACAACCCTTTGTTCAATAACACTGAGGTGAGGATATTGTTGTGTGAATCTATGGTGTAGTTGTTGTCTGTACATGTCACGTTTGGAGTTTTGTGATGATATAGTAATTATAAATGATAAACTCATTCATTTCTATTGCCCATTTCCATTAGCGTGGTTTTCCAGCCTTTGTGGTCTGTGGATGCATTGCCACAGAAACACCAGGGCTAGATTGGTTCCTCACTTCTGTCAAGGGCATTGCAGTAACCATGCTTGGGCCAGTGCTGCTTTTGCCACCAATAACCAAGGGAATCTGTGGCCTATTTTTCGAATGTTAGTCTCTGCCTAACCTGTAAACGCGGACCTTGTTAACCCAGGTGACGTCCAAGCCAGTATCACATTTAGATCTGGTTACTACCATGATAAATATCTCCACAGAATGTGGGTGTGGTCACTCTTAGCTTCATTTCTCATAGATCTTATAGGTCACTCTTAGCTTCATTCTCATAGCTTCATTTCCCATAGATCTTACAGGCATGGGTGTCCCTACCAGAAGCTTTTGCTCCAGCCTGCATTGCCATATGGATCAGTAAAATTACTAAGCTCTTTCACCATGACCAGGTGGTGACCACAGGAAAGTTATTATTATTATTATTAATTAATGAAAATAGCATTCTGTATACATAGCCATATTTCGGTTGCTTATTAAATTACATCAGTTATATGGCATTTGGCATATTGTATAGATATAAGTAAATCTCAGATAATTCAAAGTCGCGATTATTTCTTCCCTTGAATTTCGAACTAATAAGAATTTCCTGTATTAGTAATTTAATTTGTCTTCCTAATGCTTACATTTTTAGATCTTTAAATTATTCTTAAGTATTCTTATAATTAGTAGAGAAGCTAAATTTTTTATAGTTGAAAGTGAGCATAAAATTGCTTTGGAGAACTCCAAAGCAATTTTATGCTCATTTTAAACAATCTAAAAGAGAACAAGAAGCAATCAAGTAATACTAAATTTTTGAAATACTGTACAGAGCTTTTATGTTAATACAGAGCTAATAACTGAGACAGATTTAAATAGAGAAAACATATAACATTTTTTTACATAAATAAAATATTAACAACTCTTACCCAAATGCAAATTAATTAAAGGAACACTTTTCACTTTCAAAAAATTTTCAAACATATTAAATAAAATTACACACCTTTATTAAATTTAGTGCCTGAGTCAATTCTTCAAATTCCTTTTTATTATCTAAAAAATTAAAACTTAAATTTTAATGGCCAAAAATAATGTTCTATGTAATGTTTTTAATTTAATGTAACTTAAATAAAAGTAGATATTTTTAACACATTTAAATATATAAATTAAAATTAATATTTGTCATACCCTTAGTCAATTTTATTAAATTTTCTATAACTAGAGGATATTTTGTAATCCGCTGGGTGACTAGAAGAATGCATTCGGGAATCGATCTGCCTCTAAAAGTGGGCTTTAACTTGTATCTCTGGAACAATTTTTTAGAAATAAATAATTTAGTATTTTTTTATTTAAGCAGAATACATAATAATTTTTTTAAATAAGCTCCATCAACAAGTAATAATAAATAAATATATATTTTATTACTTTATTATTAAGATATAATATGAAATTAAAATTTAATTTAGATTTCAGTATTTTTGATTATATACCTTTATAAAATTCTGAAATTTTCTATCTGATTTCGAAATGTCTTTATATAGAGATAATGCATCTTTATGCTGACTGCAAAAATGGCCATAGGCAGATTTCATCTGCTCTGCCATTTCTCCTTGAAACTAATAGGGAAAAACAATCTTAATATTCAATTTGTAATGTAATATGTTTTGAAAAATATATAATAAAAAAATTCATTAGCAAAACTGTCAAATATCACATATACAATAGATATACCTTATATTGAATATAATTGTAATGTGTACTCAATATCTTATTAGTTATTAAACCGGAATTTGTTTGCGAAATTCATAAAAATTAGGTTACTATAAATAATTAGTTAACAAGAGTTCTATCTGTTGACCTGTTGTTAATTAATTGGTCACAAAAGCTTTAATTTTTACAATTATTATTACAATCTAAATATAGAAATAAGAACAAAATATTACAGACTTTTAAAAATATTAAATTATTTAACTTGACGTAAAAATTTCCAAGTACCTGCTGAACCAAAATATCGCCAACATTTTCAATAATGCATCCTTTTTGTTGCCTCTCCTTTAGTTTATATAAAAAGTTTAAATGAACATCTAGTAATTCTTCTATACTGGGAAGAATGCGTTCGACTAAGTCTTTGCTCATATTGAGTTCCTTGATCATGCCAGATGCATAAATCTAAGAAGAAAAGAAATGTAAATTGAAAGCCAATAAGCAATAATGACATACTTATACAATTAATATTTAACTTAATCACTACACAATAATCTTTATTACTAGCCATACCCTTTTTAAAGCAAATTTATTTGTTTTTGATGTATTAAAAAACAAAAATTATAAATTCCCAGTTATAAAACTGGATTAAATAATTTAAAATATTTAATATTGAATTCACTGGATTCCTTTTTGAACAGCTTGAAAAGAAATGATATACAGAAGACTTTCAATAACTCAAAATGAAAGAAACAGAAAAAAAATTTCAGGATAATGAAATTTTGAGCTACAGAAACTACCATTATTTTAATGAAACTGTAAATTTCTCAATACAAATGATACAGTTAGACTTAAAGTGTTAATTTTATATATATATATATATATATATATATATATATAAAGCTCAGGATTGTATATATACATATATAATATATACAATTCCGAGTTTCGTTAATCACCTGCATTGCATATACTGTAGCAGGTTTACTCTAAACTTGTGTGAGCCATCTTCAATAACATCTTTTGTATAATAAGCTTTCTGTATTGTAATTTAAACTTTTGAATGATTCCCTGATCTAAATGTTGCAATATCTAGTTATATTTGATGATAGAAATTAAACTGTTCAACTAGAATTCAGAATGGAAATCAACAAATGTGTACTGTAATTGTTGATAAAAAGAATAATTTTTCTGTTTTTGGCAATTGTGAGGTCCCTGACAGGTCCAAACAGTCACAAAATCCATAAAAATTGGTTAATTTAGAAAAAAATTTAATTGTTTAAAAAGGCAAAGAAAAATAAACGTTTGAGTCCAACATCTTTGTTTATGTCAAACTGTGATGCAGAAACCATAAATCATAGAAGGAATCTCATCCTATAATCAGTGAGAGATTGAATTCAACTTCAATTGTGACCTTCCTTGCACTCCAGGTAGGAGTCCCATTACACTTAGAAACAAAGGACAAGCCATTCAGAAAAAACACAAATGAGGGATGACAACCAATCACAACAGACGATTGGTTGTCCTCCCTCATTGTTGGGGAGATTGATATAATCCCCGACAATCAAGGGCACCTTGCACTCAGTTAGTTAATGTTCCAATTAACAAAGATGCTGTGTGTCAATGCGCAAAACACAGTTTTTCATCAATTGTGCCAATCTATAACCCATGCCACTATAGACTCAGATTGTATTACTGATGCCAATGACGAAGTCATCCCACATGCCTTATGGACTTGTCAACACCACTGCCCTGGAGCACCTTCAATCAGTGGTCAAGGAATGATGTTTGACTGCCAGAACGTCCGAGCCACTGACTGTTCTAGAACAAACTATCTTTGTATTGTGTAAGTTACTCTTATGTTAAAATAAATGGTTTTATGTTATACACTTGTCATCATTGACTCCACCACTGCCACCCACATACAAACAACCCTAGACTATCACTGATGCAGAATTAATTGATTTCCCCTGTAAGTCAGCTTACTTACAGCATGCAGGTGTCAAACTTTTTATGCCAGTTAGAAAAAACCTTGATGTCATCCATGCTTTAATATCCACTGCCTATTGTATAAGTAAGTCTTGACATTGCAGAAGCTTTGAGGCTTTATAGATTTTTCAATTAATAATGATGACAGTTGCATCCAATGTAGTCATCTTTGACAATATGAATTAGGTAGTTTGTGTTTGAATTACTAACAATTACTGGCACAGTTGCAAAAATACCAGAAAGAGTAACTTTGTTCAGTTGCATCCAATGTAGTCATCTTTGCAATATGAATTAGGTTGTCCCTGAATGCAAAAAGGAAGGAGGAAGCTTGATAGAGGAGTAGAGAGACTTAAAGTCCAACACCATGATGTGAACGACATAGCTTGTCCCTCAGTTCCAACACTTTGGAAAACTCCTTGGTTTACTCAATTCTGAACATGGCCATCCAACAATAGTATTCTTTTTGCCTATCTGATAGGCCCTGCAAGAGGATTTCCAAATCAGGAATGAGGTTCCTTGTGTCAGTCTTAGGAGGAAGTGGTGCAAATGAAGGTCCATACTTCAGGACTTCCACTACAAAGTCTGGTAGCCTTAAGTCATACCAGACCATAAATGGGAAGAAGTGTTTGCGACTCCTGGGAAACTGAAAATGTAGAATCCACAGGAATTTTTTGTGATAGTGTCTCTTCAGATTGATTTTTAGCCTATCTTAAATGTTAACCAGCTTGGCATTCTCATGTTTGTTTTTGTTTGTTTTCTTTATTTGCACATCGTAATCGGTTCAGAGAACGCGATTAACTATATCATGGTGTGGTGAGTGGCTGTTTTTCTCTTGTTTGACATTTCCATCTAGTTCAGAATAAAAATGGCCAATACGCTGATTAACTATCAGCAATGAAAATGACAACATTGTAAGGACCAACCATGAAGTTTAATCATAGACCCAACATCATCTGGAGTAGCATGGTCAACATCCTCTTGTTATGAAGAAATGTCATTCAGGACAGCAAGAATGTGTGAATAGAATTTATGGGTGGAGTGAGTGCTAAGACAAGGATTTCATTTACAGTTAAACCTGTTTTATTTCAATACAAGAAGATAAGTTACAAAATTTCATAGATTATAATTTGGTTATAAAAGTCTGATCTTAGCAATGCAGTGGCCCCCATGCTCTTCACTTTTTCCATTGACTAAAAAGATCTCCAAAATGGTTTCATTTTGGAGTTCTTTTCAGTCAATTTTCAGTTTGATTGGTGGTTTGATGAGTCTCAGATTGTGTGACAAATCGTAAAAGTTAACATCTATATTAGAGTGTCCCTTATTTTCCAACTTCAAAATTTTTTAATGCCTCCCACCCATTTTTTTTTTACTTTCATTCAAAAACATCCATATTTAATTTCTTGGCAATCAATGAATATTAACTTATGCCAACTTGAGCATCAATGTGTCAAAAACAAATCTGGATGAGCCATGCTTCGTTCAGGCCTGGACTGGTCATTATAAATGGAGCACTGTCAGTTTGTGTTCACTTTCCGGCCGTCTTACATGTATTTGTGCACCTTTACACTGATATGAAATTGTACAAATTACACAATCTCAAGGATAGTGTGTTTTTGATAGAGAACTGAACAGAAATTGCCATCAAATAGACAAATGTGAACTATTTTATTTTACAACATACAAGAGGTTAACTATAAGTGAAAGTGTGAATTTGTAGTTTGTGAGTGTATGATCTTTTGGAAAAAAGCAAGAAGGCTATGCATCAAGTTTGGTGGATAACAAAAGTAATTTATTCCCTAAAAATGCTTTTCCTAAGGTCAGAACTTAAACTATCTACTAGAGAAGATGAAGCTTTACATCATTCTTCTCTGTTTGTTGTAACAGTTTATGATAAACTATGGCTTAAACTATGCAAAAGCCCCTAATCAAGTTCTCTGCTTCAAGTTGTTAAAATCATATGAAGTGATAGATATAACCAGGAATGAAAATATAGTTCACTTCACGCCAGCGTTTAGAAATTAAAAATAGGACACTTCCATGTTGCAGTGTTATTGACAGCGATTTGTTAAATTTCAGATATACTCGCTAGTACTTTCAACAATTTACAACTGTCGTCTTCAGGCAAAATCGAATACCTATAACCAGTTCTATAGCAGCTTTAAAGAAGCAAAGCCAACACTTGTGGTATTTATCTGAAGAACTGGCTGTTCTATCTCTTTTTTGATGATGCATTGACCTTCAAACCAAAAGTAAAATGTTGGTTAATTTGGGCAGAGAACATCAATGTATGGGGAGAAAATTTACTCCTTTGCATGAAGAAATGATAGCAAATTATTTGGTAAGTTTAATTTCTTTTAATTGTAGTAGCATACTTTTTGTTTACCTTGTCTCATTGATTTGTTTCTCAATTTAAAAAAAAAATTGATGATTTTATGATTTTGTATCAATTCAAAGAAGAGGATTCTTTTCTTGACTACAAATGGATACAAGTTTTTTCCAGGAATGTCCTTCAATGTGGAAAAACAACATTTCATATTTAGCAGCCCAAAGGATAGTTAGCATGTTAAGAGCTGTAAATGACTCTGCTGGAAGATCTGTTAAATTATTGTAAGACCACAGATTATTGACTGTGACGAAGAATGAAAGGAGTTTGGACTGTATTTTGTGCAAGACCATCAAAGGCTATATCCAGATTGCAAAAACAAGAAACATTGAAGAGAAAGTACGCACAGTAGTTTCTAATCTTGTAATTAAATGTTACAGACAACTACTACATCAAAAACTTAATAAACTGTTATATTTCTTTGTTATTGATTTTTACTGTTGCTTAATATCCTCCATGTCAATCATTCCGCGTATTCAAGTTTCACGTTCAAGTCAACATGGGTTAATGTCATCCTATTGAGGTGAAACTTCATATTTGAGTAATTTTGACCAAATGTAAAAAAATTCAGGGAGTAAACATAAACATTTTGACAAAAAAATATTTCATCAAAATAAGAGACACTCTAATCTACCCGTTTTTATGACCATTGGAATAAAATCACAAATTCTATGATTGTCATTCTCTCTCTTTTCTTTTATTTTCTACACAAAATGTTTTTTAAATGAATTTTAGTTAGGGATTCACATCCTGTCCAGAGCCTCACAACATGCAATTCAAACTTTACAATAAAATTTATACAGTATGAATGTTTAGTTCCAAATAAAGAGATTAACTTATGTATTTAGTACTTCAATTGCAAAGCATTGTTAAAATTTTCAATTTTATGTTGTGTAATTATAGTTTTATATAATAGCAATCTTTAACTTTGTTCACAATTCTAAAAATACTCTTTATCTGACTTTCTGTAGACTTACAGACACTGAAGGAATCATGTCTGTTATTCAGGAGTAGTCATAACTATAAAGCTAAATGTATGTAAGATAGAAACTATGTGATAATCTAAATCTACAGTATTGAAAGTTCTAAATTGTGAAAGCAAAAGATTATATAAGTGATAGAAGACCTAGAAATAAAATGAAAACTATTCTTAAAACAGAGAAGAGAGGAAAAAATGGATATATAATTTCTAAAATGTCAAAATATCTTACAGTACAATGTTTTAAAGTAATTTTATTATATAAAAATTTTACAAAAAAACTATTATAATTTGTTATAGCAAAAATAATACCTTTTGCATTATCTTTAATGTTATACAATGGTTTTTCTCTGTAAGAATTAGTTCTAGAAAAATAAATATTGTTAAGTTAAAGATAATAAAAATATAAACTTTAATTATGATTAATTTGATATATTAATTATCCATCAAAAAATTACTAAATTATTTTCTTACCATGAATTCCTTCTTGCCTTTTGATTTCTTTATCTTTCAATTTTTTCAAAACCTGTAAAAATAATTAAATGAGACATACTGATCCAAGTTTCATTGTTCTTTTGAATTTATTTATAAAAATTCAAAAAATATTAATTACAATTCTTTTCTTAACTAATTTTTATGTAATGCCTACTTTTTTATCAATTGTCGTGCTCCACGACTCCGATTCTTCATCCATAACTATATGTTGTGGATCATCATCTAAATCACTGATTTCTTGCGCACCTAAATAATAGACAGTTTAATCATTGTATATAACTATTTCATTAAATTTCAAAAATAATGAATATTTAATAACTTTTCAATTCACCTTCGTCTAGAGATTCCATGGAAGCCGAATTAACATCTGTGATACTACAAAACATGTCAAATAGAATTTTAAATTGAACTGTAATCATTTTATTTTTATACTACTTTCTTAAATGTAAATCAAAACTCACTTGCTAGAACATGTATCTTCAATCGGTTCACATTCTTTTTCTTCCGAAATAACTTTGCTACACGAAAAGTATTAAATCAAAAATCTTTCATAGTTAAAACAAATGGTAAACAAACATTTAACAACCATGCAAATAAATTAAAATGATTTGATATGTCTACAGTTATTATCTAAATAATTATATTGCAACTAAAAAACAAAATGATAATTAAACGTGATAAAAATCTAAACACGCCATGCACATGCCTCAGGCATCAAAAGTATAATACTGTTTGAGAACTGTGCTTAGAAAGAGAGAAACCCCACTTACTTGACCCCTAATTTTGTGGCCACCCGCCGCCACTGGGAGTAACCACTAGGAGTGTAAGGTCTACGCAGTGCACTGGGAAAACAAGACAGCAAATAGAACCAAAATTGCTCTGATCATGCAATTTGTGGTATATGATATAAAATGCAAATAAATAATAGTAATCTACTAATAAAATGTACCGCGTTAAGGTACTTGTTACGAAACATAACGAATTTGCCGTGACGATAACTACCAATCGATTCACTGCCAGAAAGTGAAAGTTAAATTTAAAAATTGCCTACTAAAATAATGCAACAATAACACTGTTCATTAACTACTGATATCTACTAAATTTTATCATAAAAAATCATCACTAATTATCTTATTAAATATATTTATATATAATGATGGTTCAATGTAACTGTTAATTCTATTTGCAACATTTTTATACAGAATTGAAAAGACTTTTGTAAACATTAATCAAATATTTTACTGAAATTAAAAGTGCATTTGTTTAAAAATATAATACAGGGTCTTCCAAAACGAATACTACCATTTTAAATTATTGTAATTATGTTAATTATTATCCAAGAAGTATGCAATGTATGTCAATCAATAAAGTAATCATCAGTTTCATCTACCATCTTCATTCATAAGTCTTGTTTTCTACTACCTCTAGGAGGTACCATAAACAAAAATGTGAGACCTGTAAGGCCCCTGGGTCTAAATTAATAATTTATTAATTATGTTAAATATTGTCACCAAATATTACTTCATTTTTGGTGAGAAAATAATGTTTTAAATGTGGGAAAAGGCAGATAACAGATGTTACTTCCTTTCACAGAAGTTAGAACATCCTCTGACTTTCCCTTATCTGGTTAAAATCCCGCTCAGATGGGAAATGTTTACCCCTCATTCATTCCCCTTTCATCCGTTCTCATGAAAGAGTTACTGGCCGATGATTGGTCGAAAATCCTGAGATACAGGGGAAATTTGTCAGAATTCGGGGAGTTCATCGACAGACATAGAGAGTGTCCGAACTCCATACATTTTCCTTCTGATGACCAACGTCCTTAGACGAGTCACATACAGAATAATTCCAGAGTTAGCACTTAGAAAATATACTTGGATTTTGTGCACATATTGATCTCCCATGGAAGGAAGTAAATGAACCTTATCTCCAAAGTGTCCCTTGCCTACAGAGAAGAAGACGAACAACAACTAAAACAGGTTGTATGTTTTATAACGATTTTGTGAGCTCTCTCTCTCAATCGCGCATCGGTATAGTATAAGTCCATGCATATATAGTGTATCTTAATTGTCGTATTATTATCCCTCGTTCCTCGATATTTGTATTAGTTTTACTTATAGAAACATTAAATTTACTTTTGTTTGTTTTATAATTAAAATGCCTCTTAATTTTGTATCCGAATCAGATCTCGTACGCGTGTTAATCCGCGTATAATAAGATTGATTAACTGGTGTCAGCCCTGACGAGCATCTGGACTTTACAGTTCAGATCTACTAGCGATTAACGCCTTCCTATAAAAAGTAAGAGAACCGATCTCACGATCGCGTGCCTGTAAGTGGCGTAACCTACTTTACGTCCTGGCTGATCTCACAAAAATAGAGACTCTGCAACAGAGAAAGCATTTTGTTCCCTGTGATTTGCAAAGTTGGAATCACTTGTATTGTGCAACACATGTAATCTGCAGAAGCTGCAGAATTTTGTTTGCCATAGAGCAATGATAACAGATATGCCATAGTAAGCATAGGAAAAATTTGAATATAGGTCGAATGTGTGCCACATGATACAAAGTGTACTGTACATATTGAGAAATTGTAATGGGCAAATGTAAAACTTGGACAGTTTTCAATGGTTAATGTATATTACAAAGTTCTTGGATAATAATTAACATAATTACAAAATTATAAATAATAGCACTCTTTTAGAGAACTGTATTAAAGCTTTGTTGATCTCTAGAGAAATCACTATGTTTTTTGTAAAAGAAATGAATAATAGTATTTTATTAAATATATATTA
The DNA here is from genome assembly GCF_000671375.1 of Centruroides sculpturatus. Classification (NCBI taxonomy): domain Eukaryota; kingdom Metazoa; phylum Arthropoda; class Arachnida; order Scorpiones; family Buthidae; genus Centruroides; species Centruroides sculpturatus. The sequence goes on from NW_019384434.1 coordinate 350,146, forward strand.
TAATTATATATTTTATACTGTAAATATATGTAATTATAATTTTTTAAAAGTATTAATATAAAGATAGTAATCATAAATATATTATATGGTCACAAAGTATTTACTTTTTTTTACATTTTATAAAATAATCCCAGTTTTTGCATAATTTGTATTCACATGAATAAAAAAGTATTCCATAATTTTAATGTTAGGTTCATTAAACTAATTTCAAGCATTATAATTATTAACAGAGAAGCTACACTGCAGATTCAGTAAAAAAATAATGTTGATTATTTAAATTTATATTCATAGAATTACCAGAATTGATGAATTTTTCATAATTATGCAGTGTAAGTAGGGCTGATTGTCTAACCAAATTGAAGTGAAATCCAATAATCTCTATTTACATTAATTCTCAAAATTATATACCTAATATTAATTTGAGGAAAACATCTTGGGGGGGTCATTTTTTGACTGACTACCATACTTTCCCTCTGTTATATATAATAGCCAGGAAAGTAAAAACACAAAACACATCTATCAGTTTTTCACAATTTGTTTACAAAATGCATTTTTATTTTTTTATATTTTAATAAAATATAGTGGGTAATCAATTAACAAACAGTTCGAACTGTGAACAAATCAGACAATGAACACTTTCACAAAATATTTTTGTTTGATCAATGAACACATTCGGAAATGAACAATTCACAGAACAAACACAAAAATAAGCTATGTAAAATAATGAATACCGATTGGTTATCCTTTGTCTCCAGGTGACAATTCAAAACCTTTCAAAGCGCAGTAGACGTTGACATCGACACACAACCAGATACTGATTGGATAGTATTCTTCCAAACTTTTAAACTCTCCATTGTAATTCCAGCTTTCTGTTTACCTTTCTGACAAATAATTTTTTGTAGTCTTTGCGAGACTGTTGGGCACTCGTTAAGTTTTGCATCAGTTTTTATTTTCTAAAGGTGAGAGTTTAATAGCCAAGTGGGCAGAAGATGTCAGATGTTGCTAGGCAGTATGGCTTGAACAGGTCTACAAAAGGCACAATCTTAGCTAAGAAAGATATAATCAAGAAGACTCAAGCAGCTAAAGGAATAACGAAAATCACATCTGAGAAACAAAGATGTGCCATCCATGAAAAAATAGAGAGATTGCTTTTAATTTGGATAAAAGACAGGGAAATGAACAGATGTAACTAGTTTGACTATCATTCAAGAGAAAGCTAGAGAAATTTTTGAAGAACTGAAGAAACAAACTCTACATTCATCACATAAGGAGATAGAATTCAAGGCTACCACTGGCTGGCTTGCAAAGTTTAGAAGGAAATCTGGCATTAAACATGTGGTAATTCACTGTGAGTCTGCTAGTGCAGATAAAGAAGAAGCTGAGTTCTGTCTCAAATTTGAAGAATTTGTTAAAATTTTCAATTGTGATGAAACTGGTTTATTTTGAAAGAAGCGCATGCTGAACCATACCTACATCACAAAAGACAAAAAAATATTCCTGGGCATAAACACATGAAAGACAGATTGACATTACTTTTGGGAACTAATGGTAGTGGTGATATGAAGCTTATCCCGCTTCTTGTCTATCACTCTGAGAACCCTAGAGCATTAAAAAAAAATTCCATAATTAAAGAAAGACTTTTGCCAGTGATGTGGAGATCGAATAAAAGGGCATGGATCACACAGGTTCTTTTCAAAGATTGGCTGTTTGAAGTTTGTGCTCCAAGCATCAAGGATTACCTTCAGACCAATGAATTGCCATTAAAAGCACTGTTGCTATTGGACAATACACCAAGACACCCAAAAGACCTTGAAGATAATTGGCTGGAAGATTTTTCCTGGCTGACAGTTCAGTTTCTGCCTCCAAATACCACTTTGTTGATCCAACCAATAGATCAAGAGGTTATTGCAGGTTTCAAGAAATTGTACATTCTAGCACTGTTTCATTGGTGTTTTGAAGCATATCAGTTCTCCTCGATGATATTAAAAACGTTTTGAAAAGAATAGTTTGATATTCTTGAAGCTATATGGCTCATTCAAAAGGCATGGTCAGAAATCACTCAATGACAGTTAAATTCTGCTTGGCAAAAGCTGTATCCCTCCTGCATTCAGGGAGACAGAGATGACGTCCCTGAAATTATGGATGAAATTGTAACAACTGCTAGAAATCTGGAATTGGAAGTGAGTAAACATGACATTGAAGAGCTCATAATGGAATCTGAAACTGATCTGACGACAGAACTCCAAGAACTCTTGAATGAAGAATGCAAACCCAAAGAAACTGAGTGAGATGTGCTTTCTTCTGAAAAAGAGGAAGGTGAAAGAAAATCAATGCCACCATCTACTGTTAAAGATCTTTTGAAATGAGAGGATGCCAGAAAAATGGTCTTAGAATGGCATCCAAACCAAACTGAAGTTAATAGGCTTAGTGATCTCTACAATGACAATGCTATTAATTGCTTCCAAAAAATCCTGAAGAAGAGAGAAAAGCAATTGACATTGGACAGATTCTTTAACATCCCACAAAAAAAAAAATGACTGATAAAAATGCAAGACTGTGTATATATGTATTTTTATTATTATATATAAATAAATGTAGTAAGAAAGTATATCATTTTTTATTTATTTTTTTTTTTTGGAGTGTCTCCAGAACGAATTAATCAAATTTCCATAAAAATCTATGGTAAATTGATAATCAGTTAATGAACAATTTGAGTAGTGAACACAGTCTTGGAATAGATTATGTTCCTTAACCAATCACCCACTGTACACTTCAGATTAATAATGTAATTTGCCAAGTTGTTATGTAATATGATAAACTCAAACTTATCTCTATTAAAATGAAAACTTTCTTTGACAAAACTGTAATCTAAATACTTATATTGTGTAAACAATCAAAGAAATCTATGACTTCTAAAAACTGATTGTTTAAAAAACGTTCAAAAGTAACAACAGCAAGAACAATGTTTAAATTAATATGATCTATTTTCAAAATTTAAATATAAAATATATATTTATTTCACAATTAAAAAATAAAAGTAACAAACTCAAATTTATAACATTAAATAAAATTCATACATTTTTATAGTATTACTTATTAACAAAGTAAATATAATACGAAAACAACTGTAATTTAGAATTTTTCTTCCTGTTATATTTTAAGTAGTAAATTTTGTATTCCTACTTTTTTGATTCAAAATTTTTTTTAAATAATTTTTAAATAATCAAATGTAATATAATTAATTATTTACATTATAAATATTATCACAACACACAAAACAATAGTTATTTTTTGACATCACTTTCAATAAAAATTGAAGATGTGGATTTTAATTCTCTCATTGCCAGTATATAAATAGCATTACTAGCAATGAATTTCTGATGTCTTTATATATAATGCTTTAAAGGTAAAATGATATATTGAATTTTTATGTAATCAAATAAAAATGAGTAATTTTATATCTATCCAAAAAAGTCATTATACATATTTTAATTTATTCAATATACTGACTAATGTTCAATCTAACAACTGCCTTACTACTTTATTTTATTTAATAAGAAACAATTCTGTTTTTATTTTAATCTGGTTGCTATTTAGTTTTAATTTATTTAGAGCATAGAGAATTTCAATTAATCACCCTGTATCATTTAGAAAAATCTTTTATATTTCATTTTATATAATAAAATTAAGTAAATGAATAATGAACTTAGTAGTGATGAACAGAGTTTACATTATTAATTAAAATAGTTTGATGTAGTTTTAATAAACTAATTACTGATACTTATATTTCGATGTAATGATTGAGAATAAGTAAAAAAAATTTGTATTCCCAAAAGAAAAGTTTATAACGTAATAAAATTATTAGAATCTGTTTACTTTATGATACTTACCTTGTTGAATTTATTACAATTTTACCAGATGTTTCCAGTGTTGGAGAATTCTGTAATTAAATAGATGAATTTACAGTAATTTAAAAATAAATTTTAATTAATACATAATAGAATTAAAACATATATAAATAAAGCAATTAGATTGCTTTGATAAAAGAGAGTTCAAATAATATTAGCAAAATCTAAATTTTACCAACCATATTTATAATCATTATTAAATACTTTAATTTTACATGCAGGGAAAAAACAATTAAAACAACATTCTAACTCAAGATTTGTACAATTTTAAATTTTCATAATTTTTAAATTGCAAAATTTTAAGTGCATAAAACTTTCTCATTCTTATAAAATGAAAAAGATAGCCATAAAAAAAAACATCATCATTTTATCTTGGAACCTGAAGATAATATATTAATCCTATATGCTGTTATAGACTCTGTTTTATAATTGTACAACTTAATCTTTTTATGGTGGCTAAATGATCAAGCTGATGATGTCAGCTGATGAACGCCAGAGTTCAAATCTGAGTTGGAAATCTCAGAAAATTGTCTTGGCTGTTCTAATGCAGATGTGTTTGATTTCATTCCTCACCCTTAGATGCCTCCATTGTGGGTTCAAGCTAGACCCACAATGAAATGTAGAAAAAAAGACCAATTCATTAAAATGGATTAAAAACATTTTTGGCTCATTAAATTTTTGCTTACTGGAGTGATATAAGATATGGTTTTGTTTCCAAGTTCTTTCTCCACTCTCTACTGTTGTTTATTATACCACTTTTTGGTATCGCTGGCCAAGGATTATAAAAAGTTAGTTTTAAAACTGCAAAGTTAGGACTAGGGTGATTTCCTTATGCAATTGCCACCTTAACACAGTCTATGACATGTGTATTTATTGAATTCATTTATCTATTGGGATGCCAATCTTTACTTCCACACTTATTATATTTATACCCTCTTAATGCCCACAGAGTAGAGTTAAAACTGAAACAAAACACTGTCTCACAAATACAATCTGATAACTTTATAAGTAAGACTAATTTGATAAAAAATTCACATCCTTTCATTCATATTTGAAGATAAAAATATTAAAAGTAATTAAGATAACTTTAAAAACTTTTAGATTATAAATATTAAAAAGTAAATTATAGGTATATAGTTAATATATATGAATTTAAGTGATCACTTACGCTGTTTCCTGCATTTGGTTGTGATTGAAATTTATTTACAGATATCAATCCTTGTTTCTTTTCTTTACTACTCAGGCTGCTTGAATGATGTTTATTATTCCCTGAATTATATATTAATTTTTGTAATTAAACTAATTTTTAAAATAAATATTTCAAAAAAATAATAAAAAAGAAATAAACTAAGACAAAGCCCACATAAATAATATCCGAAGCAAAACAAATACACACCTAAGTTAGTTACGGTTGGATTAAGTGATCCTAAAAGATGTTGATAACGACAAGGATAATAAGGAATGCGACCTGTGAACATGCAACATGACAAAAGCATTTAACACACAGACACAATCACCATTAGCTTTGAATTAGAACCATAGCAGACAATAACAAATTCTATTCTTCAACAATAAGGTATTAAAAAAAGGCAAAACATGCTTTAATTGAAAGAGATAAGTTTAAATAAAAAGAAAATATTTACCATGTGAAACTTGTAATTTTGTATTTAATTGATCTTTTGACAGAGATAAAGAATTATTTTTGGGAGGTAACTGTCAAAAAATTTAACAATAAGTATTAAAATTAAAAATGCAGAACTATCAAAGTTATTTTCTAAAATTAAACTGATGCTTCATCATCATTAATCTTATTAACTGATCAATAATTTAAGAGAAAATACAATTCTATTTAATCTCTGTAATTATTTCTTATTAAAGAAAAATTACTACAAAAAAGAAAAAGTTTAATAAATAAATGAATACAATAAAATATTATTTTGTTTTATACCAGGGATCAAATTAAAGTATATCTTGCAAGAAGTACTGTGAGGTGATACTAAAAGTCAGACTTGACAATGGTCCCAGCCAGCCATGTTTGTTTTATTGCAGGCTCACAGTGTCACTAAATCTGACTCTTAGCATTGCCAAACTCTACAAAGTCTCCTTTCATTTGATCACCTTGTATAACTTCATAAATCTAAAAATTATACTTTTATTCAATTTTTCATATTTAATTTATAATCAATTTACTTTAATAATTATTTATAAAAATTATTTATACAATTATTTATATAAACACAAATCAATTAAAAGTAGATTTACTTTTGGACTTTTAAATTTGCTGCAGTCAAGAATCTGATCCTTACAGGAACTTTCATGAACTGTAACGAGGCAATCTTAAAAAACAAAAATATGAATATATTAAAAATAAGTATTTAAAACAATGGAGTCAGATTATTTATCCAATTCTTACTTAATTGTATTGTAGAAAAATACATGAAAATTCAATTTTTCTTTCCTTTCTGACATACGGAAGGTAGATAACTTCAAAATTCTAAAACATTATTTCAATAATGAATTAAAAATTAAAGTTAAAAAAGGTAAAAGCAAACCCACTTTGCAGAGAAAAACACTTTATTACATTGTTAAACTTTTCTCGATTGATGTATTTCCATAGGGGATTTAACAATGTTTTGACAAGAATTTTGAAGTTATCTACCCTCCATAAATCAGAAAAGAAAGAAAAATTAAATTTTCATGTATTTTTCTACAATACAATTAATAATTGTATGAATATATTAATTTAGAAATAAAATGTAAATATTGATTTATATGCATGTGTATACTGTATAAATTAATTTATATTTAAAATTTTTATAAATGCAAATATACAAAGAATCTATGTGTTTATTATACAAATAAATGTACATATTACATATATACGGTCAACCCTCGATAAATCACGCCGATAATGCATCACCCTCATTGACTGCCAAAAAATGTAACAGAACAGATCTTTCCCAAATGTAAAGCATAGGGAACCTCAATTAATATGACATCCACCAACTGTATTGATAGACAAAGTCCTATCAACATTATTTTTGTTTTTAAATATATGCCATACACAGTGCTATCAAATTTCTAAATTCAACATTAAAATTGTCAAAAGTTTACATATTTTTGATGTATGCCTACATACATTTTCATACATACAGATACACAATATGTAAGTTATGATATGCATGAAGTGAAATCAACTTAAAAATTAACAGGAGCTAAATTTCGAGGAGACTGCAGGAATCTCACCTATTTCTGAAAAATTCCCGTGGAGAATTACAGGGGAGGCAACTCTCCCTTGCCAGTTTGTGCCATCATCTTGTTAATTATCAAAAAATACAATAATTACATAATCAGTTATTCGTGATGATGATTTCTAAAGTAGACCAAAACATCAGAATTTAAGTTTTATAGATGTATAATCAATTGATGCATTTAAATTTTAAAACATTCTGAAACTTTAAAAATGTTATATCAGTTAGGGAAAATTATAAATTTGAGTAAAATCATCTAATATTAATAAATTTGTTTATACAATACCAATATTGCATATTTTAATTCTTTTCAAACCCCTCACCATTATATATACAAATTGAATATATAAATCCATTATATATTCAATTTGAAATAAATGTTAATGAATATAATTTATACTGTGCTGTTTATCCTTTTTGAATTTACATTTTTAATAATTTTAATTTTATAACAGAAAATATTAATTTCTGATAAATTTTTTCCAGTTTATTCATAATTTTATAAAATTCGTAAAATTTGTTATGTGATAAATTTAATAAAACTTATACTTTTTTAACAGATCACACTATTGTTAATATTACACGAATATCAGTAATCATTTACTTGCCAATGTTGTATAAAGGACTATCAGACTGTTTTTGCTAACTGTTAGTCTCTTTTATCTGCCAAAAACATTGCCAAACTGACGGAGGCAGCTTATCAAGGTTGGACCATATATTTAAAAACAAACAATACAACTGGTCTAATTCATTAAAAAGAACTGTTCACATTAGACTTATTTATTTATATATTATAAATTTACTACAGTAAATTTTTTTAATTATTAAAAATTCAGCTAACAAAAATTTCTAATCAAAATTATTTATTACTCAAAACTTCAGATTTATTATTAATTTTATCTAGTATTAAAATAACTTGAAAGTGCTACAATCGATTCCGTTTAATTGGGCCACCAGTTAATGGGGGTAGCCGCTTTATTGGGCCAAATCTCAAAGAATGGAAACCAACTAATAAATTAATACATAATTTAATCGCTTAATTGGGACAACTTTTCACTTAATTGGGACAGTAGCAGAAAAGGAATTTAGCAATTTTTTATATATTTTAGTAATCTTCCAAAAACGTGTAGGCACTACGTACATGTCATGTAGGTCTAATGATTGGCAGAGAGAAGTGATTTTGTCTTTTGCTCGGGTAGTTCAATTTTTCCGAAGGGAGGTCAGCATAGAGGGATATATCACATGAGGATTNATGTACGGATAATATTGCGTAAGTACATATAGTAAAAACCTGAAAGAATCTGCCTATGATATAAACTTGTGAAAGCTGGTATATATATATATATATATATACATACATATATATATATATATATATATACATACATACATATACAATCGATTCCGTTTAATTGGGCCACCAGTTAATGGGGGTAGCCGCTTTATTGGGCCAAATCTCAAAGAATGGAAACCAACTAATAAATTAATACATAATTTAATCGCTTAATTGGGACAACTTTTCACTTAATTGGGACAGTAGCAGAAAAGGAATTTAGCAATTTTTTATATATTTTAGTAATCTTCCAAAAACGTGTAGGCACTACGTACATGTCATGTAGGTCTAATGATTGGCAGAGAGAAGTGATTTTGTCTTTTGCTCGGGTAGTTCAATTTTTCCGAAGGGAGGTCAGCATAGAGGGATATATCACATGAGGATTTCGTCTGAGGTGGAACTGAATGCATGTTACCCTGCTCTGGACTAGACCAGACAATCCACTTAAAAGCGAAGGGACACAGATTGCTGGAGAATTTTTTGAGGTCTCTCAACTGAGTTGGAAGACAGCTAGAGTTCCCTTGGAATGTATTGTGTGCATAATTATGTCTAGATTCAGACAGCAGTCATCTGATTGTTGAGACTAGCATCGAGCTGGTGAATTCTACAGACACTCCCGCCGAAGTGGCCCATCTCCAAGTGAAGGAAACTGTGCTCAAAGGAAGACCGTAAAATGACTTTTGGACAAACCCTTTTCTTTCATCCTTTTTAGTTAGAACATGTTCTAACTAAAAAAAATTGTTTGATCAGGAACAGATCGAATGGTCAACCCTTGTGTACATCACTACTAATATTTGGCAACACTAGCATTATGCAAATCAATTATCTATCATCGTGAGTCTGGTAAATTTATAGTACAAATATTTTCTGTATTTTGGTTTAATAAAGCATTAAAATAGGTACCTAATTATTATTTTTTACCTACATATTACATATTTTATTATAGAATTTATTATTAGTTCGTTTAATTGGGGCAGTTGCTTAATTGGGTCAAAATGGATTAGTCCCAATGTGTTCAAATTAAGCAGAATCGACTGTATTTCTTAAATAGTAAATTTATCATCATTTTAATTCTTTTACTTAAAATATAAAATAACAGTCATTAATCAAACTTACTTTCGCATCTCAAGGCATTTTTATTAGCTAATTGTTTGTTACAAACATCACATACGGCAGCTGTACTATAACAGATTGATACAAATTGATGTGGAGTTTTTTTCGTTTCTTTCTCCTTATCTTTACCCTGTTGAATTTAAATTATAATTTTCCTCTTATTTAATAAATATAAATAAAAATATTTTACCTTAATATTTGGTCAAAATACATTTGATAAACAATAAAGAAATTGAAGAGCTTATTTCCAAAGTGACATATATCCAGAAAATACAAATTTCCAAAAATGCAAATTTTAAATAATTGCTTTAAATGTTAAGGTAAAAACTTAATTATTGGTACAGAGCTTTATATTTATATTCTGAATATAGGTTTAACAGTAAAAAAAATCCTGAGGCAAAGGAAATGTTAGTTTTGCTACTTCAAATCATAGACTTAGACCACTTTGAAACAAAATTGCAGCATTTAAATGGATAATGTAATAAAACAACAAATAGATTGTCAAAAATTTTTGATATATAAAAAATAAGATACAAAACAAAAATGAAAATCACACGAACCCTGTTCATGACTGAAAATAATAAAAAACAATGTTTAAAAAGCTATACTAATTCCAAAAGAAAAAAAACTTAATTAACTGATTACATAAAATTAATAAAAATCATATTGTAATTGTTCTGTCACAGTACCCGTTTAGAATCAATTACTTTCTAAACAAGAAAACACTTTTTGTAAAATGTCATTGCAGTATGCCCATAACTTATTCCCATTTTATTTAAAAGTTTCTTCACATTATCTACCTTGTCCAACTTAAGTTTATTCTCCAATGGTAACAAAGCAACTAATAGATATGACCATTTTTTACCTGTTTTTAACATCGTATGTTTGCACATCCCCAATCTATCAGAATAGTGCTTTTTGCAACAAACCTATTTAGAGTTTATTCTGATTACTTTCATTTCAGATACATTAAAATCCATTTTTGACTTAATGTTTGAATAAATTGCAAGTTTCCAATTACCAAGTTGTCTTCTTTACAAAGAACATGTATTTGTCCTATATGCTCAAAAATTTTATTGTAGTCTTCTGATAAAAGAAGCAGTTCAATTTTTCTTAACATTTTTTCCACCCTTCCAAAGGCCCTATCTATGGGTAAATAACTGTGACCCTGCACCGAATATGTAATCTCAAAAATTACACTATACATATTTGAAAGTTTACTTAGTATTTCTAATAATGTGTAATATTTGTTTTGAGCACTGCATCCATCACAAAACAAATGAATTTTCTTGATTTTTGGATTTTACTTACAAAAGTTTCTACAAAATAAGGACTCAGCCTCTTTCTAGCAAATTGACTAAATACTTTTTGAACTTCTTCAAAAATGTGGTCATTATTAACAAAAAATTAAGAAAACAATCAAACACTATAGCACTTGCACTTCAGAAAGCAGTCATTACTGTGAAATAGTCATGTGACCAATATACACTTTGTAATTGGCTGTTATGGAAATGTGACAGTTTGGAAATAAATACAAAACAAAAAAAACATCACATTTGAAAAGAAAACCAATTTTTTGATACATTTTTCAACAGAAGAAACATCTGTTTTGGAAAAAAATATTGTAGCACTATAGAGAAGCATATTATCAATGTGTTAGTGCCATAAACTAAAAAAAAAAAAAATAATGGAGATACCTCACTTTGAAAATAAGCTCTTCAATTGTGTAATCTAATTATAACTGAAAAAATAATCATCATTTAAATGATAATTGACTTTTATTATTTTATGCTTTCATTAAGTTAAGGTGGATAAAAATGGATGGGGAATCCACTCTTTGTAAAAAATTGTTTTTACTGTATTTTCTTCTATACTTTTTAAGTATTATAATTAAAAAGCATATGTAAGCTGAAAGAAATGTGAAGTATATCTAAGTATATGTAAGAATTCTCTTATACTAAATGAAAGCATAAATTTAAATTCTATACATTCACAATTCTTCAAAACTCATACAATAAGTTGAAAAAATTACAAATACTTTACACTAATGTATTTGTAATTATCACTTTGTTTATTAGATGGATTTGATTGAAATCTTATCTTCCAATTTTTTTCTATAATAATTAATATTAGTCATTATCAACACTTACCTCTTCTTTCTTTGTACTTCTTTATTTCACAAATTGCCATATAATAAGATTAGATACAATCCAGTAACTTTATGACAACAAAAGTGTAAAGGACAGGACTTAAAAAATTTCATTTAAAAATAGGGATATGAGTGCAGAAAAAGTGTTATTGGTAGGAAAAAAGATTTTATGATTGCTTTATTGCAAAGATTTCATGTTAAAAAACTATAGAATATTGGAAAATAAACTATACTGAAGAGGGAATAAATTATCCCAAAATGCATCTATGACTATGAGATGGCACAAACTCTACAAGCCTAGAATATATCATAGAAATAGCAACCAACTGAACCTTAAAAAAATTCCAAGATATTCTATTGTAAATTCTAACATTTTCAATCTTCACACGAGATCTTCCTCAAGATTTTCCAAATTGGAATGTGGAAATGGAATGTTTTTAAGAATTATTTGAAAAAAATGTATAAACAAGAATTTTTTAAAATAATTTAAATTGATTAAATCAAATTTAAATCTCTTCAAAATAATTTTTTAAATTGACTGTTTCCTTTTGTATAAGGATTGCTAGGCATAAGATAATTGTCCTTCCTCTTTGAAATTAATGCAACGGCCACTCTTTTTTTTGATCTGAATATTTCAAGAGCCTCCAGTGTCCTTATTAGATGGCAACTTGTGAAATAAAGACATTTAGCAAGGCAAGCATCAATAAGCATTGATATTAATTATTATAGAAACAATTTGGAAAAGAAGAAATTAATGTATTATCTGTGGGATAAATATTCTTTAATAATCATTAATAACTTAAAGTGAGTCTAAAATTTATTTAAAGAAAATCTTTTTTGAAGAAATTCTATACTGTTGGCTAACTAGATAATTGAGCTATCTAATGATAGAACAAAAATGTTTGTATCATTAGATAATTTTATTCCTTTTACTTATTTTGGTATATTTGTGTGTTTTCCATTGGTCTAAATAATTTTATAACTTTTATAAATGTTTAAAACTGTTAATTTTTAACACATTTCTGCTATAGCATATAAAAATATTTAAAATTAAAAATAAATGTAAAAGAGCTTTATAACTTAACATAAAATGGATATATTGTAAAATAACTAATACTCTTCTTGAACTGCACTTTCAAAAATAACTACACTTTACCAACCTTTAACATGCAGTCTATTTTATTAACGTAATCTAACGTTTTCAATCAAATGAACTAACTTTTATCAAGATCAAACAACTTTTTCGATTTATGACGAACAAAACCGATTATAGAAGGTTTTTAACTTTAAAAGTTTTCTCAACAAAATGTTAGATTATGTTAATAAAATACACTGCATGTTAAAGGTTGGTAAAGTGTAGTAAAATAGCTAATGTGTATACATACTGAGTACTTTATTTGTTCTTATATCATGTTTATAGTAAATTTGTATTCATTTATATTTATAATGAGTGATTAATAAACCGATTGTATTTATTAACAAATTTAAACTTATACAGTATATGCCCATATCCAAACTAATGCAGGTGGGATGATTCAGATATTAGAAAAATCTGGATAGAAGAGTGTGCATATAAGTTACAGTCTTATTTATAAGACTGTAATTTATATGCCTAATGTATGTATACAACAAGTAAAATAGCAAAGCCATTCTTGCGACGAGACTATATCTCAGAGAGTGCAAGCAATGCATGCGCAAATCTCGCATTCGCACCTGTTTGTAGAGACAGTCTCACCATTTTGTATTTTATTTTGATCCGGTTCTCAGTCCCCTGACTACTTACAAGTCTGGTTTTTTTATGTGCACATGATTTGGGCACCAAATACTCTGTGCCAAATTGCAACTCCTGACATGTACTCCTTCGTACCTCTAAGGTGTCCAGCCGTTGACAGCAGCGCAATTTTAGAGAAGACACATAGTCTCATCAAAAAGTTTATTTTGACATAAGGAAGAAAATGTAGTGTCTTTTGACATTAAATTTATTTACTTAATGAATTAAGTCTTGCTGAAAAGAGTATTTAAGGTGTTCAAGTTAAATTAGTTTCAGCTTACATAGAAGCGATTTTCATGAATTAAATACATGCAAGTATTTTTGACATTTAGTGATAGTTCATACAGTGTACTCTTCTACAAACTTCAAGGCAACATTAATAAAAAATAATTAGAAAATGTACACACTGTAGAATGGAAAAGTAAGATTTGAAGCACTGTACAATATTGTCAAAAACTTTTGTTGCCTCTGATCAGTTTGGATAAGGAAGAATCCAGATATAGGAGGGCCAGATGTGGGAGAGTCTACTGTATTAATATTAACAATTATAAAAAGTGCAAATGATTGAAAAATATTAAAATTGTGGTGGTACACCAGTATATTTTTGTTGTTTTTATTTTATATATGTATATATAAGAATATTCTATTCCCCTTTCTCTTTGTTCTGTTTCTATACTTTCTGGAACTTTCGTCTGAATGTGGGTGGTCAGTGACCCAATTTCGGGACAAAGGAGTGAAGATAGCCCAGAGGGCAAGTGGGGGACGATAAGGACACTTTTGGCTTTGGACCGGAGGAGGAAAGACCGTCGGAGAGAGCGGTCTCGAGTTCGGTGTTGCTTCGGCCGGAAGGGTTACGAAGAACACTAAAGATAGAAATAGCATTGGAAGAGAAAAAGAACATTGGAAAAGCCGAGATTTAAGAACGAATTTTGGGTCCTCGCATGTGCTCCGTCCCCATAGAAGAAAAGAATTCCAAGACGAAATCATCTTGTGGCCACCACCTCAGTCAACCATTCGGGTACCCGTTCCTTACTAGGAATTTCCATTTTTATTCTCCCATTCTATTCTAATTCCTGTCCTTCCTTTCCTCTTCTAGTTATAAGTAGTTTTAAGTTAGTGATTAAGTGTCTCCTTTGTTACGCGAAAGAAGAGTTTAGCTCCGCTGTAAATTAAAAGTCGGTGTTGTTTGTTCCCTTTTGTTTAATTAAAGTGAGGAACAAGGAGGTCGGAATCAACGAACCTTTCCTGTATATATGTTCATACAGTAAAATAAAGCACGTCTTATTGTTTTATATTCTTGTCTCTTTGTGAGAATTCATCTATCACCACGTGCTCACTACAAAATACAGCAAAGAACAATTTTCATAATTTTCTGTTGAAGAATATATTACCTCATTCATTTTTTTTTATCAGAACTACAAAAGATAACTTTAACCTTATTGACTTATTAATCTGTGCTTTCAACATCATTTGTATTTTTAATAATCGTTAGTAAAATTATAATTTTACTAACGATTATGTAATTTACTCTTTTTATAAATGCACTTACTCTTTTTTTCCTAAAAAAGAGACTTCCGCGCTTTCTTCTTTTCCGAAAAGGTTTATCCTCGTCGCTATCTTGTACCAAAGAACTGTGGCTAAAATAAGCAAATCAAAGACCAATTTTTAATATTTAAAAACTAAAATAAAAATTAATTGACTATATTAGAATATGTTTTAATATTTCTTTATATTTAAAGAAACTGCAATGTTGAATAAATTATATCTACATGGCTCTATTTAAAAAAAACTTCTAAAGAAACTTACTCCCTAAATATACCAGCAAGAGATATATGCCTTGATAAAATGTTTGGCATTTCATCAGGCTCATCGTCCTCTTCTAAAACTAAGTTTGCATCATCATCATCGTCATCAATTTCGTGAAGTTGAAAAGACTGACTACTGAACAAACTAATCAAAAATCATGCATTTTATAATTTAAAAAATATTTTAAAATAAAATAATACAAAACATAAGTTAAAAGCTAACTTAAATATTTAATTGACATTATTAACCAAAATTTGCTTGTATAATTAGCAAAGAAAAAAACTAAACAAAAATTATGTAACTTAATAATTGCATGCATTAACATAAAATTTCCTGATAAAAAAAAATGAAAATTTATAAAAACAAAAAACACAGATTAAAGTAAAGTACATTATATATAAACATCAACTCACAGCCCGAGTAGATAATAACAACACCAAACGATCACCTAATTATCGGGCTATAATATGGCTATTTTAAATGATTGGAACTAAGTAATTTGACAATTATAGTCCGATAATTAGGCGATCGTTTGGTGTTGTTATAAAGTACATTAATATAAAAATATTTAATGTGATTTATCACATTATCAAAGATTTATGATCATAACTAAAATAAGCAAAAAATTTCCTTAAAAAATCTAATTGCTTAAATGACAACTGTTGTTGACTTAACATAAATTAACTCTATTTAATAAATTTTACTTAGTAAATCTAATTCAAATGATCATCAGGATCAAGCTAACAGAAAACTGAATTTTAGAGACAATTTAGACAAAATCATATCGAATAACATAATTAATTCGAAAAAAGTTGATGCGAGCATATCTTTCAGTTTAAAATATCATGAAAGAATATAAATGAAAAATTTATCAAATGATTTTAACTTCCAAAATATGTTTATAAGTTTGTACAATTAATCTTTTACATTTTATAAAAGATAATTTTAATATAAATGTAGTATTTTTTAAAGTAATTCAGTTATGATAATAAAGATTAATTTATAGCCCAACAGCAGCATGCAGTATCAAGATTGTTATCATTGATGGAGTTGATGAGTCAGTATGACTGTTATATTCAAACATAGACGAATGTAACATGGCAAAACATCACGTCAAACTTGAATATTGTTTAACTGTTCTTAGCTATCTTACCATTCATTGCCCAAACCAGTAAGTTAGATGTGGATCAATCAAATGAATATTTAGTAGAGAATTTTCCATCTCAAATTAATAAATATCAAAATGTTTTGTTGCAATATGATTTTATTACAAAGACAAAGTAAAAAAAGTGAATAAATTAAGATAAGATCAGATCTGAAATGTGTCTAAATAGTAGCAATGATCAAAGTTGATCAAAATTAAGTAAAATAATTACTTTATTATTTCTACTAAAAAAGTAGAAACAATAAAGTAATTATTTTACTTGATTTTTCTTCTTAAATTAGTTTACAGTTAGTACTTGACAATTAAATAATAGTTTAATACTTTATGTACATAATACTTGACAACTGGCAAAAAGAAAAGACCAACATATTTAACAAAACTAAGAATATATACAAATGAGAAATGTAGCATCAAACATCAAGTGTTTTAAAGTTTGACATCTAGCAAAGTAGTAATGTAACAAACTTAACAAAACTCATAAACTGCTGCAGTGCCATGCTGCCATTAAACTATAAACAGGCCTTAATTTTATAGAATGAATTATTAGGAATACTTTATAGCATTTTAATTAATATTCTGTTACTCATGACATCTTACAGACATTATAATCCATAATTTATTCTATAAGTATTTTAAATTATGCAAATATATACAGTTCTCTATTCATATACTGATACTTTTTTTACAATGATAAATACTTCCAATATGTTCAGTTAATATCAATCTGAATCATTCTAATGAAATACATACAATTCTTTTTTCTCATTAAAGTATAATAGACACCATATAGATATCGACATCACAATATCATCGTTTTTCTAAAATTTACATAAATAACTTTCTAATAATTATTACATTTCTCATCTAAGATGCAAAATATAATAATAAATCTCCATAATTTAATGAAAACTATTTAAGGAAAATTTTTTTTGAAGAACTGAGACATTTGAATTTTTAAATATATTAACCTTGACAAAACTAAAAGCTTTTAATTTCATTTATGTTTTCTTTTTGAATGAAATTTTTATTTTAACAGATTGATAAATTGAGTTTTCAATTAGCAGAAAAAATCTATTAACAATATATAACTTACCTATCTCTATTACATTCCCGATGATCTGAAAAAATAAAACAAGAAAGTTATTAAAATGAAATGTTAAGGTTTATGTAAAAGCACCTTTTTATATATTTTATTCAGTTTATTATTTTGTTAAAATATTAAAACAACTTCTACAATTAAATGATTTATTATGGATTTTTGTATATTTTCAATTATTGTCTTTGTAAACATTTGTAATGTTTTATAATTTTCTTACAAGCATCCTATGTTAAGTTTTTAGATCAGAAAGATATAATTGTTAAAAATTGCAACAAATACAAGTTATATTTTTTTTAATAGAGAATTTTAATAAAGTTAACTTCTTTCTGGAAAAAAGAAAACAACTAGAGTTTCTCAATTTACAATTTATCCCAAAATTTCACAGATCCATCAGTTTTCCCAATTTAATTACCCACAAAAGACCAGTTCCAACTATTGATTAGCATTATTATACTGTGAGAAAAATTTGAAATTTTTCCCACAATACTAAGTCCAAGACAGTTAATACAAACTGTAAAAAGTTACTATAACTGCCAAATAAAATACAATTTTAATGAATGGCACATTCTGATGGCATTGAAGGTACTCAAAAAGTTGCAACTGACCTTTTGAAGGTTATTTATTAGAAAAACTTTTACAATTGCCATGGAGAAGTATACTTTGAATAATACAGTATTTCTTAACCATTCTGAGACCACAGAATACTATTTGTATCAAGTACAAGTGTAAAAGTATACAAATTGTACAAGTGTACCATTTGTATACTTTTCATTATGTAAAGCATTAGCATCATTATATTCAAAAATCAATAAGCCATTCTGAATTTAAAGTGTGATTTTTAAAGTGAGAATTCTGTGGCTTGTCAAGCAATCCATTTTGGAACTCTGTTCTTCCCAAAGAAGACCTTTGAGGTAGGCCAAAAACGTTTGAAGTGTCTAGATTTCACACTGATGGATTGATTGTGATATTTTTGAATACATTGTATTTTTAATTCCATGTTTACTATTTTCAAAAAACACTAAACCAATAAAGTAATAAATTTTATTGTATTAAATAAAATATGAAACATGGAAATGTCTAGAAATTGTCTTACAATAAATTTGCAAAAAAAGTCTTTTTTCTCATGGAACAGTCTGGACAAGTTTGTGGAATACCTGTGTTCAGCAGAATATGGGTTGAGAACCACTGGACTAATACGTAAAAAATTTACTTACTTGAAATATATATGTCTTTAAACTTGTCCAGAAAATTTTGGAACAAATTATGTAATCAAAATTTAAAATTCCTAAATCACATTTATTCCGAATCATTTAACCTTACTTTGCTAAACAATTTATATATTGCAGACAAAATACTTGGCATTAAAAATATAATAATGTTATACATAAGCCCAGGATTATTTTAATTTGAGAAAAATATATTTTCATAATTGAAAATCTAGACAATACAAACAATGTTCAAGTCCTTTAAATCCTCTTTAAATCCTTTTCACTCCTTTCAGGAACTATAAACAGTAGGTGACTTGAAGCAAAAAACTTCTTAAAATTGACAGATAAACACTATTAAAAAATTACATGTTAAAAATGTCCTCAACATCAACCTTCTGTTGTAGGCTTCGACATCTACAAACATTAAAAAAATATTTTAAAAATTAATATATTTTCAAAAACATTAAAAATATATTAAATATATATTTTTTAAATGTTTGTAGACTTCAAAGCCTACAACAGAAGGTTGACGTTGAGGTTACATTTTTAACATGTAATGTTTTAGTAGTGTTTATCTGTTAATTTTAAGAAGTTTTTTGCTTCAAGTCACCTACTGTTTATAGTTCCTGAATGGAGTGAAAAGGATTTAAAGGACTCAATCATTGTTTGTATTGTCTAGATTTTCAATTATGAAAATATTTTTTCTCAATATAATAATGTTATTTAAGTACAATTGTACTTAATATTCTATAAAAAATATTTTGATTAGTATAAGAATTAATGAAATAGCCAAGGACAATAAATAATGCGAGGATTATTATTTCTTCCAAAATATGAAAACAACCTGTTTGTCTACTTATTAATAAACTGTCATGTATGATATTCTATATAAAATTAATAATTATATTACATTAAAAGTAGTAATTAATTCCTAAATCTTAAATATATTATGATATATTTAAATACTTTTCTCTTGGATTTCTTGAGCAATTAAGATGGAAGGTGTCGATACAGATTTCTGTAAAGGGGTTCTTGGTGCTGATAGCCATGCATTTGTATCGGAACAGCCTATCAGGTTATTTGCACCCATAGTTTCGTCTTCTGTACACTGAAACAAATTAAAAAAAAGCTTTGATTATCTTTAAATAAATGCATAAAAATCTTATAGACAACCAATTCCAAAATATTCAAATGATTAGAGCTTAATTCTTAAGAATCAAGTCATTAACTTAGTTAAACTATATAGAAATTATAACACCGGAAATGATAAATTACCTCACTTCACTGCCTGTAACTGGTGTTCTTCCTCTCCAATACGAAGGACTTTGAAGAAGAACCAAATTAGGTTCGAAAACGTTTGCAAAGTCCTTCGTATTGGAGAGAAAGAACACCGGTTACAGGCAGTCAAGTGAGGTAATTCATTAACTTAGTTTTAAAAAAAAATTTATTATCTCCAAATCTATATAAAATCATATGTTTTTTGGCTGAAAAAGAATAATCTCTAAGCATTTGAATAAAGATAAATCAAAATATATTTTTATTGGTTCTTTATATTATTATTAAATTGAGAAAAGCCTGAGAGTAGATTGTTATATAGAAATATAATAGGAAATATATTTTACATCTTTCTAAACTAGTCTATTTTTGGTTTTCTTATTCATACAAAGTGGAAAAATGAATTCTACATTTTTTATATTTTAAATCTACCATAATTTTTCTTAACATACTTAACAGACATAAAATTAAGTCACAAAAGTCAAGATAAAGCACTTATTGATTAATATTAACTAAAAGGAAATGGAAATAAAGCCAAGTGTTTATTTAAAACTCAATTTTGAGTTCAAAGTCCAACAATTTTAAAAATTACCAAATACTTTCAAATAATTTATCAGAGTTTCAAGTGCTCTCAACAGATATGTGTAAATGTTTCCACATAATACATTATCTATTAAGAATAATTATAAAAAAGCAATTCAAATAAAACATTTGATTAGAGTCAAAACAAAAAAGCAAACAAAATTTCCTCAGTATTTTCATACTTCCTACATTCACTCTTAAGGTATAAAATCAAAAAAACATAACATACATAGAAACTAAACTACTGAAAATGTATCTTGAAACTCAAAAAACTGTAACAAACAATTCCATGGATATAAATGTAAGAAAAAAAACTTGAAAGTGGTTAAAGAAGTCAGTTTATTTATTTGTATTAAATGTTTTTTGGGGATTTTCAATCCCATCTTGAGATCAATAGATGTTCTGATAATTTGAATAGAACAACTGTTAATGCAAGTGGCACACTCAGGATTTAATCTTGGGGAGCCAAGTTAAACAGACGAAAAACTTTTTAATGCAAATTCAATAAAATTCCCACCTTGCGTGACCACTAATTCATAAGTAGTACAGAAATAGAAGACATGACACAATATAAATAAAAACAAAAAAATATTTATTAGGAGAAGATTGTTGAAAAATTTTTTAGTGTTTCTTTCCTTTTTTTGTTGAAGAGTGCCAGGGCTTCTTGGTTCCCCTCTGGGTGGGTGCGCCATTGGTTTGTGCACAACATTTTGAACCTCTGTAGAGATCTGAGAACAAGATTGAAAAATCCCAAAAAAACACTAAATCCAAAAAATAAATATCCTGACTCCTTTAACCATTTTCAAGTTTCGTTTTTTACATGTATTATAAAATAAACATATGTATGAATACTAGAAAAATGAATTTGTACAAAAGATGGCCAATAACATGTATAATTATTTTCAAAAGGACATCATCTGGATATTAATTTGATAACTGTGATCATGATAACTAAAACAATATCATTCAATACACAATGCAACAGAAATTTCAGTTTGGTTGACTGATTTACATACTCAATAAATATATTCAGAACCAGTTTTACCATTAGGCAAATCTAGGCAATTGCATATATATGCATCAGCCTTACTCATAGACAAAGAAAAAAAAAATCATTAATTAGTGTTAATTTATAAAGATTAAAATATATTCTTAATGATATCATTTTTATATATTTATATATATATGAGTGTATGTGTGCTCGTATGAGTATAATAATGATATGATAATAATAATATGAATGTAATTATATATAGACAATGTATAAGAGCACCTAAATTTTCTTTGCATAGGGGCATCAAATATTCTTGTACTAGCCCTGAATATATTTGGTAAGTTTACACTGTACAGAAAATTTTACATGTTATATATTCATAGTTTGTCTAAGAGATATAAAGAAGTAAGTAAAAAATATTTATTTACTGAACATTTTAAAATTTATAGTCATATTTGTCTCATATAAATTTGATTATATATTTTGTTCAATATATTTTCATGCAAAAATTAAAAATAATCCTTTAAAGACTGAAAGCATTTCTACAAAATTATTTAAAATATTTAAATGAATAGCAGAATTTAATTTTCTTTTCTTTTACTTTTCAAAAATACATTAGATAATATAATTCCTCAAGCATGCATTTTTTAATTATAGAGCATATAAATAACGGAGAAAAATTCTGCATCTGCAACTTATTTATTTATTTTAAAGAAATTTATATCTGGGTATCAGAAAGGATTTACTTTATGAAGGATCAGAAAAGATTATAATTAATGCTCAAATAAATAGTTGGAAGTTTAATTTATAGTTTCAGTAGTACATAACAGCAGTTTTATTTCATTTTTCTCCCGACTCTTATATTCTTAAACAAAAAAGTTTCTCAACTTTAATATTTACAGTTAGATTAAAAACTGCAATTTCTATTTTTTCTTGTATAAGTGAAAATATTTCCAAATTTAAGTTTTTTACACAAAAAATAGTATCAAAAATAAAATAAAAATCATTATTAATAATTGATTTACAAAATGAGTTTTGTTTACTTACAGAATGAACATCAGAATTAATATCTGTCAAACTGTGAACGGCCATAGTTCCTCTATCGCCGACAAGTGAACGAAAGACATCGTCACCACTACCAGCTATTAAAATTTAAAAATTTATATTTATACTCATATATACACATGTATATACAATATCCAATTATTAAAATATTATAAAATTTTACAATATTATTTCATAAAATAATTTGCATTTATAATAATTTCTGCTAAAAGAGATAAATGCTATATCATTTATTAACAAATTATAAGAATATTACTCATTATTAACAACATTATTATTTAATATTTAAAACATATTTACATTATTAATATAATTAAATATTAAAATAACCTTCTTATTAAAACAAAGCTTAATTTGAATCATAAACACACAATATATTTACAGGAGTCTGTGAAATTAAAATTTTTAAACTTCTTACTTAGTAATATATTTAATTAAATTCAAGGAGTTAAATTAAATAAGTCACCGAACAAAGCTACAATAAATTTATTCTTCTATGAAATAATTTTATACAATCAATTTTTATTTTAACTATTCAATGTAAGATTTCTTAAAGAATATAATTTTTAAATTAAATTTGAGTCAATCTTTCCATTAAAAAAAATCAGAGTTTACACACAAAAGTTTGTTTATAAGTAAAAAAAAAATAACAAAGAAAAGCTTTTTAACATTTTTCAATGCCTCTATGAATTAAATATATGAATTTTTATTAAAATAATTATTAAATTATACTTAATAATTTAATCCATTAATTAACTTTGGATCAGTACATTATTTACATTAATAACATCCTTGCAATATACACTTTCAATATACTAAAGAGTATATTGAAATTGTAATTTTATCATACCCACTTTCTTAGTTTTGTTTAAGATTATAGAGTCAATAATATGTACATATTTCTAACGAATGCAGAAAGTAAACTCTAGCAGCAAAATCTTATTGCTAGAAAAATTTCAAAATATTTCTTCATTAGAGAAGATAAATGGCTAATCTGGTAAAATTCTTGGAACTTAGAACATGCTCTCCATGGAAGTTATATTATTGATCGCTTTAAAGTGCACCCAGAAGACAAAGATGTACCAGAGGACTAGTAGTAATGTGGATAGGTAAGAAAGATTTTAATTTATGTTTATTGAAAGCAAGACAAACTTGGCCAACATCCAAAAGTAAAGGAGAGGAAAGTGTAATGAAAAACCATTTGCATTTTAATTCTGCAATAATGTTTTAAAATTCAATGAAATATATGCAAATTCCTACGTTTATGACTTCCTAATACTAAATTATAAATTGCTATTTATAAATATATTATAATTATTTTAGTATGTTATCAGTTAAGTATCATGTTTTGTATATAAATAAGAAGTATTGTGGTCTGGCATTCATTGTTTCTTTTCTTTATTATCCCTTTCTATCTTCCATTCTAGTGCTACTAACTAACCTATTTGGGGTATTGGTTCCCTAGGTGATAGCGATTAATTTGGATTGGTCTGTGACCAAAACTTCAAAGGGTTTTTGTCATTCAATCCTACTGATCTTTAGAACTAACACTAAGCATTCAAACACAAACAGTAACAAAAAAACTTTATTAAAAAGGTCAGAACTGTCACCGACATCCTCTGACAACACCTGGGCAAATCCAACAAACTTTCACGCCTTTTTCTTTTCAACGTTGCTAGCCAACTCTCGTTGCCAGACAGTGTTCAGGATCTCTGGCGCTGCTGGCCACAGGTTCATTCAACCCATGGATTGGTAGTGACAAACCAGATGTCAAGTAAGGATGTCTTTTTGTTTGGTAAAAATGAGAAAAACTCTCAAAGTGACCCATGTTAAGGAACCCAGAAAGGAGAAAGACCAACTGTTAACAGAAGAAAAGGGGATAAAGAAAAACACAATAAGAAACAATTGTTTGTTCAAAAGAAAATTTTGTTTTCCCAACTTTATTCGTTGATTTCAACAAAATACTTGTAATGAATCAAGTCTAGAATTTTTCTGTTTTGAATTGTGTTTTATATAAATAAACTGTATACATAATATACATACATAGTTTATATTTATATATTGTCTGCTGCTGCTGTATCTAATATTTTTATCTGGATATGTACAATGCCTAAGTATATTTCTTTATCAAAGAACCTAAACATATTAGTCCTGAGTCCACAATCCACATTGAGAACTATACAACATTAATTATTTGCATTATTTTTTTTTTTATTATTCCTGCTTTTAAAAGAAACAGACAGAAAAAGACATCAAAACAATCAAAGCAAAACTAATTACAACTGTTCATTATATTAAAATGTATGCAGTTCTTATATGATTATTTTTTCATTATGAATGAATATGGCTCTATAATTTTAGATAATAGTTAAACAATGATAAAATTTATTTTTTTTATTTAATGAGAGAAACATTTAAGAAAAATAATTTAATGATTGTTTATTTCAAATTTTATGTATATTCTAACTTAGAACAGGACTTAAAGAAAGTAACCAAAAGAAACATTGGAAATACCATCAACCTAGTGACTTTTACAGATAACATTGTCATCATAACCAACAACAAAAATGCTTGGAAAAACCTCCCAGCATAGTCTACACCAATGGTTCCCAATTAGTGTTATGCGTACCCCTGGGAGTATGCAAAATTGCATGAAGGGGTACCTGCGGCAATCTAAAATCAGTCGATTTAAAATTTAAATGCATGAGATGAAGCAATCAAAAAAATAATGGGTGGACCAACAAAAAATCGGCAATTTACAACACGATGTCGAATGCACAAATTCATTTATTTATAACTAAAAATATTCTCAAAATTTCATTAAAAAAATGCATTTGTGACAATACCTAAATGAAATTCTTACGCAGGAAACAAAAATTGTACAATTAACACAATATGTGTTAATTGTACAATTATCATTATCATCATGTTAGAGAAGCGGCAATAAAATATTTTCTACCATTTTGCGTAACATACCTCTGCAAGAGCGGATTTTCGGCCATGACAAACATGAAAACTAAACATTGTCACCGACTTCAACTTGAAGATGACTCGAGACTGAAGCTGACCAAATAGCAACCAGATTTTTCAAAGTTGTGCAAAGAAAATCGTGCACATTTGTCGCATTAAAATTAAATAACCTTATGTTATTTTCATTATTATTAGAATTGTATTTTAAAGGTAATAAATGTAAAAAAACTTATTCTATTTATCACTAGTTGTCTACCCACAGCTTCGCCCATATTATATCGAATTTTCTCATAGTAAAATGTAGCCCATGTCCATCTCCAACATGTAAGCTATCTCTGTGCCAAATTTTATTAAAACCTGTTCAGTGGTTTAGACGTAAAAAGGCAACAGATAGACAGACAGAATTACCTTCAAATTTATAATATTAGTGTGGATTAATATGAATTTCTGCGATAAGGAAAAGGTACATGAGTTTGAGCTCTTTCTTGAAGTGGTACGCAGGAAAAACTAATTGGGAACCACTGGTCTACACAGTGCCATAATTAGCCTTTTATGTGCTTGGTGCAAGCTTCTGTAACTACGCCCTTGAAAAATGCTCTAATTTTACTCGGCTCTGACAATAAAATGGAAAATATCTATAAAAATAATTCTAAAAACTAAAATTTTATTTACAGGTACATACTTAGTAGAATTTAGAATATATTTAGTAAAAAAAATACTTATTCGAAAATATTTGCCAAAATACACAATAATACAATTCAAAAATGACACCAGACACTTGTTATCAGAGATAGTAAAGATCCAAGGATAAGGCAAACCATAAACGCAAACAAAAATAAAAAATAAAAAAAATAAAAAAAACAACTACCTAGGTACTTATAGATTTACTTTTCGCGCTTTCTTTGCAAAGTCTTTGATGACATTGTCATATGACAGAAGCCATGCTGTGTCACGTTCAATCAACAAAATTGCTAGCCCAGATAATCTTTCTTGGCCCATCGTCGAGCGCAGGTATGTCTTTATCAATATGAGCTTACTAAATGACCTCTTGCAGGAAGCTACAGTCACTGGCATCATTAAAAAAATCTTTATAACGATTACTAAGTTGGAAAACATTTATTTTAAATCCAGTTCTATTATAGCTTTAAGAAGACCCAGACTTGACTGACATTCACATTCATCAAATAATTCAGTCGCTTCAACTTGACTCTTCAAAGTTTCTAATTCGGCCCAAAATTCTGTGGCATTTATATCTGTAGAATATTTAATACTCAAGTCAGCAGCATGTCTTTTTAGTTCTTCAACTGAATATGTAGTTATGCCTTGTACCGTCAAAAAATTGAAAAAGTGGTAAATGTTGTGTAGTTTTTCAAATCGCCATTTGAATTCAGAAATTATTCTATCTATTGCTTCATTTATCTGAATTTTGAAACTTTGTTGTTGGGTAATGTCATAGCCAGCATCTAACTGTTGCTTAAATCGTGTCTTTTTATTCACTTTCGTCGCTTTTTAGGAAAATTGTCTTCAATTTCACATTCTTCACAAACATTTTCTGCCTTTTCAGAAACATTGTCCACAGTCTTGCAAACATTTTGAATCTGCCTTGTTAATGTCTTGATTAATTCAGAGGCTTTGTCGATAGTAATGGTTTTCGACTGTAGAGCTACACTCACTCTGTCAACAGATTCTAAAACTTGATCCAAAATTTGCAGAGTACATATGAATTTGTAGTTTATTAGGTCCATTATGCTTTTAGCTGTAGCGATTGTTTCCGCATTATAATCGTTGGTAATTAGCACACACCAGATTTGGGGAATTTGCACGTTTAAAGCTTTGGCAGCCATAGCTTTAGAGATCCATCTAGTGTCAGTGTGTTTTTTCAAAGAAATATTTAAATGTTTCATTAAAGTTTCCCATCTGACTGTAGAATTCCAAAAAAACACAAATATTTTCTGGATTACTCCAAAAAAAGTGATCATATCAGGTGTCACACTAGAAGCATGTATGCCAGATAAATTCAAAGAATGTGCTGCACACAGCATGTAATTAGCATTATCATTAATTTGTTTTATTTTGGCTTGGACACTGTTATATTTACCGGCCATATTAACTTTTTGCTCGGATATTTTTACATAACTTAATATTTGTGACATCTGTTCTTGATGCGATACGTTTGGTGTACAATCAAAAAGCATAGAAAAGTATTTTGCCGCACAAACATCATCTAAAATTTATTTTTTGACCTCAGACACAAGAATATCCACTAGCTTGTTTTGAATATACAGTGTAAAATATGAAATATTTCCTTTATCAAGCGATTCAATGTGTGCTCTAAGTTCAGGATCGAATTTTGAAATCATATCCACGGCACTTAGGAAAACTCCAGATCCTAATTTTCCAATATGCTCATGAGAACCTATGAGAAGTGAATTATTTTCTGCGCAGAACAAAAGTATGCTAGTACACACTTTTAAAATATGTCTCCACTTTTTTGTTTCTTGATCAATAATTTTTTGTAAAAATTCATCTATTATGGTCTTACTTTTTAATTGCTGTTCAAGCATTTTCCACTCAATAAAATTTTCTCTATGAAATGTAGAAATTTCATGGACTTAAATGACACCATTCATTAAATCCTTTTTGTGCATCAGCAAGTGCTGGCCTTATCTGGTTAGTCGAGGAAGAACTGAAAAGTATACATGGAAAACAAAATATTGTGTCGCTTTTTTTACTGTACATCAACCATCGCCTGGGTATCATCTCACCATTGCTCATCTTTTTTGTAAACCAATGCATATGAAATTTTCGTCCTGCATCTTCAGTTGAAGAAATGTTTTTACTACCTTTTCCTTGATCAGGTCCTTTCTCGACAAGGAAACAATGAATGGGGTCAGTTAAGGGTAACCATGAAACAGGATCATTTGTGTCTAATTGGGTCTTATTAGTTGCAGCTGTTTCTACAATTTGGATTTCAGAACTTTGGCTAACAGTGGACAAGGTCAAGTCTTTCTGAATTGGACTGACTGGACTGTCTTTACTTTTTTCCTTTAAATTGTTTCCAGACCAAGACATACCAGGGAGTGTCAAAACGTCATTAGGTACATCATCTTCCTGTCTATTTTCTGCCTGTGTGACTATCCACTTTCTTAACGAATTTCCCAATTTTTTGGCTTCAATTTCCCTCACTCGCTTTTTTTTCGAAATTCAGATCCAAATGGACTTTTTTTGACACGGTGTTTGTTATGATGTGCGTGCTTGGCTTACAGTAGCCAGTAGGTAATATTTCTGAAAGAAGAATCACAAATCAGGTCTAGTCTAGTATATATAGGTTACATACTTGTGTGTTGAACATGAGCATAGAAATGGTCACCATAAAAATGCCATCTAAAATAAATATACTTAGGAAGGTACCTAATCCAACATCTAAAGTAATAGCTAATAACATTTACACAATAGTATTATTTATTAATATTAAATAATAAAACTTTCCAGTACAACTTATAAATACAATTTTTCAACTTACCCAAACGAGTCATCAACAAACATCAAATCAACAAAAAGCTTATTCACTCTCACACACAATTTTACTTTTAATTAAATTTTAAATATATACAGACCATAAAATAATGACAAAACAATAACCTCCAAGTGCCCCGATGTTAATAATATGACAATGATCAAAATGAACATGGCAGACAGCATGAACTATATGTAAATCTCAGCTAGTTTGACAGATTTGCTTAGAGGTGGTGTCCTCCTTCAAATTAATTTAGATTCTTGTATCAAAGTATACTTTTGTTTGTGTGTGTAATGTTGCGAGACTTACAAATGTTGTAGTTTCAAGATTGCTCAACAAATGTCATATAGTATAGTAGGGTGCATTTAAGGGTGTAGATGCACCCTACTATACTATATGACATTTACTATACTATACGACATGATACAAAATATTGTATGTGTGCTATTATAACTATGGGTTGGCCAACTTGTGCCTGTACTAGATAGTTATTTTTTCTTTCGATTGGCAGCAACGTGTATTTCTTTTGTCAAACACAAGGACCAATTTTTGGAGCATGCATGGCATGCATAACCCAAAACTAGGTCCAGGTCATTTCTGTGCCCCCAGTGCCTGGGCACTGCTGGCACCGCCCTAGTTACGACACTGAATCTACATAACTACTATTATTGAAATCAGTCCAGATAAAGATCAAAGCTTGAATGGAAAGATGACATGACTGCTAACTTAAAACAATTAGGTTATGGACAGGAAATGGCAACAAATACAGACAGATGAAGACAGATTGTGAATGAGGCCAAAAAGCACTATGGTTTGAGTAGCCCTGGAAGTTATAGGTAAGAATGTGAAACTAAAAAGGAGAAAAAATAGTCTTTTTGATTTATTTATCACTAAAACACAGGTTTTCGTCATTTTATGTTAATATTTGTAGTGTATCTTACATCATATATTTCAAATAATTCTATTAAAACAGCTTTACACCAATTTCTATTGTAACATTATATAAAAACAATAATTTTATTTGTTATGTTTCAAATATTAAAGTAATATATAAAAGCAAAATGCAATTAGAATAGAAACATTATTAAAATAAAAACTTTATATAAATTGTGATTTATAAATCAATCTAAAGTAGTTTAACTTAAAATAAATTTGATTACATTTATTTTAAAAATAATTAAATCAAGAATTAAATGTAACAACTTTCTAAAAAGAATGCAAGCATTTTTAATTTCAGCAATTTGCAGTAATTAATTTACAAATGGTTAATGCAGAAATATAATTAATGAATTTATTAATAGAAGTGTTTTCAATCAAAACTTAGTAATGTTTGGTTACATAACAGAGACAAAAACTGTTATTTATTTATTTTTATTTCTGTATTGATTAACAACAATGATTAAACCCTGTGATGGAAAATATTTCTACTAATAAATGTGTTAATTTAGTTCCCAAATTGGAAAGTTTAATAGTCATAAAAAAATTGTAACAATTAAAAGATTCATGCTTTTAGGCAACTAATTTGTGTATATATACATTTATTATATTAGCCTATTATATGCATTTCAAAAATATTATTATTGAGTTAAAAGACTAATTATATCAAATTTATTTTAATTAAATTGTTTTGCATATTATTTTAAAATTATGTAAATAATTTATTACTCAATGATACACTTATTTATAATTTAATATCCAAAAAATAATTCCTGCAGTATATACAATAGACTCTGCATATTGGCAATTGTTATCAATTATTATTACCAGACTTAGCAATGTTTAACGTACCAATGAATAATTATTTGCTTAGCAAACACATATTAAATTTCAAACCCATACGTGTCTGAATGGCTCAATGTGAAAATAATAAAAAAGTCAGAAAATATAAGAAAAGTCACTTCTGACAGAGCGTAGAATGCATCAAAGTCACAAATTTTTTCACAGGCTTTATTGATGTAGTATTTTTGGCAGTAAATTTCAGAAGTAGATGTTGCTATGGCAACTCAGAAGCCAAGGTAAGGTTGTACCCATTTGATAAGTAGATTATTTTTTCTTGTATTTGCTTCATGCCTGGTTGTCGTTTCACAGTTTAATTAATGGCCATCATCATACACAGTAATACATCGTGATGTATGATTATTGACAATGTATAACTTGTATAGGAACTGATGAGGGACAAAATGGTCCAAAATGCATTCCCCTGTATAAAGTGAATCAATAAATGTTGATGATTTCCTAATCAAGTCATAATTCCTATCCTGATATAATAAGTCTGGTATTACTGTGAATGATGATGGCCATTAATGAAACTGTAAATTATTTTTGCTTTATTCCTTGGTTTTAATACATTTGACGCAACTTTCAAAACAAAAAATGAACTAATGACAAACAGTTGCACACTGCAACAGCTGCTGATCCAAGTGATCCATTTTAAACACATTCTAAATTTTTCTTCTTTGAAGGTCATTAAATATGACCAAAAACATTAAAGTATAATTAAAAATATACTGCATGTAAAGCTATCAGTGTGAAATTAGTAGCATTGCTTTTGAATGCCTTTTGCTCAATAAAACTATTTACATAGCAAGCATGAGTTTTTCTAAAGAATTATACATTAAAAAAAATAATTATTATAATTAATAAATCTTCAACTTAAATAATTTTTAATTGTTTACTGTCCTATTAATGTGAGTCAATAAAACCAGAATTTTCCACAATTATAGCCTTATTTACCTACTCCTGTTGATGTTATAATTTGGTTATTGTTATCAGTTTAAGCAAGACCAAAAGTGATTAAAGAAATCCAAATCTACTGTAATAAATAACTGAGAATTTTCACTATGATAATTTGGATAATTCTTAAATATTTACAAAATATCTTTTATATAAATTGTTTTACTGTTGTAAAAATAACATGAGTTACAATTTATTGAGTTTTTATAAAAGTTAAACAACACAATTAATATAATTTGAAAAAAAATAATCTATTTTTTTTAATAAAAAATACTATACCTGAAAAGCTACGTTGTTTCTCCTTCAAACTATCATTACTAGATGATACTACTCCATTAGTAGAAGAAGGTAAACAAGTATGTGTGGGAGATAATGGAAGATCTCGTGCATCATAAAACGTATTGTCATCCGTGTCAGATTCCAGACTGCTTAGACTCCAACTGTATTTTATAAATAAATATTAATTTCCATTTTATAACTTTTTATATTTTATATTATTTCAATAAAGATTTTAAAAAATTCAAACTAAAAGAAAAATAACTGTACTTTGGTATCCATAGTAAAAGCAAAAGAATTGAATATTTCCAATTCTTCCAAAATTCGATAACATTTGATTACAATCATTTCTAAATTTTGGAGAAAACCTTTGAAATATGAATTGTAAACTGATTGAATTATATACACAGACAAGTATTTCAGCAATGATAGGAATATAATCTAAAATTATTTTCAAATGAAAAAGATATTTTGTTATATTACTGCAAACAGAATTTAGTTAATCTTTGATAAACAAGATGCTTAAAATAAAAATGGAACATTCCATCAACTTGTCGAGAGAGAGATTCAAATAGATAAGTTACACTATTGGTTTCTATAATCCTATTATTAAGGATTTCTCTTGAAATGAATTTAACAGTAAATAACCAATCTGTTAAGCCAAGAAAATCCACCAGAAAAGATAAACAATAAAACAGATAAATTTCTATCCGAATATGTTTAAAGAAAATAGATGAGATATGTGAATCATACTTAGAAGTAAAATAATTCAAAGTTTATTTTAATTGTTTTAATTTTAGGTGTAACTAATTGTCCAATTAAAAATCTGCAATTATTTTAAAATGTATATTGTATATTTTATTGGTCTACAATTTTTCAAATTGCAGACCTAAAATTCCCACTGTCGTCAGTTGCCTGTCTGTCTTTCTTTAATCTCGAGAAGGGAGTTAGATAGACAAAAGATGAGAGCAGATGCAGGAGGCCCTAATTAACTATATACGAACTTCCGATGCAAACCAGAAGTCACGTTATTTCAATTCAAAAATTTTTCCCCGCAGGGAGTTAGATAGATGACCAGCATAACTCTATTGCTAGCAGGAAAAGTATGATGTGCAGGAACAAGACACTACTAATTTGAGTGGAGAGCATATATTTTAAATTAAACATAAATTAAAAATTGCAGCCAGGCATTGTGATGATGTTATAAATTTATATTGTTTAGCTTCTTGATAACAAGCAAGAAGGTATACAATTTTGGCATGAGTTTTATTTATTTAACTATATTGTTATAAAAATTATAACAAAACAGTTTTACAAATCAATTTTTCTTAATATTAACTTAAATAAAGATGTATATATAAAAGAGTGATTAAGCCTACAGCAAAATGAACCATAGAAAACTAAATGTAAAATGTTCTTAACACTTGTATCTCAAAATATATATTAATGTTATAACATAAAATGTAAAACATTAAGCAAAGTTTAGTAAATTAAAAAACTATTTTTATCATTAAATAAAAGTCTGATAAATCATTGATTATTTTAAATGAAAAACAATTTGAAGTATACAATAATTTATAAAGTTAATATAATATAGAGTTTGCATGGAAATAAGATTTTTGATGCAACAAAAAATTCATCCCATGTTTGTTTATGCCAAAAGTATTGAAACTGTTAGTCAAATTCACTCTAAACTGGGGAATTTGACAACAGTTTTAATACTTTTGAGATTAAGATTTGTATCTGTAACTCTATTATAAACTGCATAAGTTATCAAAAGTGTAGCTAGAAAAGAGATAAATTACAGCAAACATTGATTATAACAAATATGTTATTGCCTATTATAGTAGTTTATTGCTTATTCTAGACATGCACTTTATTTTGACTTCCAAATAAAAAGAGATCAATATAAGAGAATAATAATATTCCAATTTTTTATTCATTTATTTGCATTTGTTTGTTTGTAGCATATTTTTGCTACAAACAAACAAATGCAATTTATGCTGCAAACAAAACTTGTAACTTAGTTAATTAACTTTTCACTTAAATTAAAACTGAAAGTGTCTGTTTTAAATACTAAAAAAATAATACTGTCATAAAAAGATGGAAATTGTTGATAGCCACTTCTAAACAAATAATATTAATTTTATTTTTATAAAAATAAGAATAAATCAGTTTTATTGTTATCTGTTATTAAATTTTNAATGTTGTAGTTTCAAGATTGCTCAACAAATGTCATATAGTATAGTAGGGTGCATTTAAGGGTGTAGATGCACCCTACTATACTATATGACATTTACTATACTATACGACATGATACAAAATATTGTATGTGTGCTATTATAACTATGGGTTGGCCAACTTGTGCCTGTACTAGATAGTTATTTTTTCTTTCGATTGGCAGCAACGTGTATTTCTTTTGTCAAACACAAGGACCAATTTTTGGAGCATGCATGGCATGCATAACCCAAAACTAGGTCCAGGTCATTTCTGTGCCCCCAGTGCCTGGGCACTGCTGGCACCGCCCTAGTTACGACACTGAATCTACATAACTACTATTATTGAAATCAGTCCAGATAAAGATCAAAGCTTGAATGGAAAGATGACATGACTGCTAACTTAAAACAATTAGGTTATGGACAGGAAATGGCAACAAATACAGACAGATGAAGACAGATTGTGAATGAGGCCAAAAAGCACTATGGTTTGAGTAGCCCTGGAAGTTATAGGTAAGAATGTGAAACTAAAAAGGAGAAAAAATAGTCTTTTTGATTTATTTATCACTAAAACACAGGTTTTCGTCATTTTATGTTAATATTTGTAGTGTATCTTACATCATATATTTCAAATAATTCTATTAAAACAGCTTTACACCAATTTCTATTGTAACATTATATAAAAACAATAATTTTATTTGTTATGTTTCAAATATTAAAGTAATATATAAAAGCAAAATGCAATTAGAATAGAAACATTATTAAAATAAAAACTTTATATAAATTGTGATTTATAAATCAATCTAAAGTAGTTTAACTTAAAATAAATTTGATTACATTTATTTTAAAATTATAATTAAAAAATGACAACCAAATTATGTAAAATAAATGTTAAATTTTAAATACCTTTTATGAATGTGGAGATTTTCTTCTTTTGCATTATTTTGCGTATTAGACAGAAGGGAAGACCAACTCTGCCGTCTAACTAATTCCTTGTAACCGGCTTTTCGGGCGCATCTCTGAGCCGAAGTTCCTCCTATATGGCTTCCCCGTCCTTTGATCTGCACGTCAGCAGGCAAACTGCCGAGGGAATGTTTCCTGTCGCCGTCTACATTAACATCCGTATTTAAAAACTCTTGAGAATTCGACGGGGTGATGTCGTTGACACGAATCTTCACCGTGTTATCCATCGTTTTCCCTTCTTGAACTTTACATCCATTAGCACCAGAATTTGAAGAAAATGTTCTTTTTCTCTGAGGTAAATCACATATTGTTGCAGTCGAAACATTTATCCTTTCTTCTCTTAGAAACCTTTCATTATTATTATTACCTAAATTATATATATACACGTATTAAAACAATTCTACAATTTTAAAAAATAAAAATAATACTTTCAAAATGCATTTTACATACAGTTTTATTTATTCAATATTTATTGAATTAATAAATGTAAAATCAGATTTATTGAAATTATTTGATAACATAGTAATGCTCCTTATACCATATAAATGAAAATAAAAGTGTTTGGTTTATTTCACATTATTAAAACATCAAATAGATAACAAAACAGTGATAAATTACATAATAAAATTAAATAAAAATAAAAAAATCTTTGATATTTTTGTTGAATAGTCTTTTGTTTCTTCAATCTTGCTTCTAAACAGACATTAACCCACTATTCTGGAAATCTTAGATTTAGATCCAGGTTGGAACTTCAGAAAACTTTATTGGTGGCTTGATGTAAATATGTCTGACCCACCTCTAATTCTCCAGCCACCTCTGTTGTAAGCTGGATCAAATCCATGATAAATGTGAAAAAACTATTTTATCGTCCATAAGTCGGAAAAAGGTTTTAAAAAATGTAACTTAACTTTTTGAATGCTTTAATTAATTTTAATTGAAAAAAAAACTTTTTTCAAAAATTTTAGTCATAGATCAATTCACCATCACAATAATATTCGACAAATGGTTCCAACAATCTTATATCATCAAGCAGGAGTCGGTGCAGTCGAGTTGTCAGATCTCTGGTAGGTGCCTATAATTAATTCTTTTAAGAGCTTGATGTGAGTTAGTAAGATGAAAGTTTTAAGTTATCCCAAAGGAATGAAGGCTTATTTGTTAAAGTGCAAGATCTAAATAATTAATTAATTGACAATGTAATGAAACAAACATCTTAAGAAAATATATGTGCTATAAATGCAATATTTTTAAATTTTAAATTCATATATGTTCTACTTAAGCAAATTCTGTTCTTTTTTAAATGTTCTGATGAAGCTTGAGCAAAACAAGCAAAAACATTCATTAAATATTTTAATTCTAATTTTGTGTATTGTTGGTAATGTGAAGTTTATGAAACTTAACAAACATCTTGCATACAGTTCATAAGAAAAATTCACAACTTTATTAAATAACATATTTTGGACGTAGGTAACTTACTACTCTATGAAGTTATTGAATATTTAATTATTCACAATTAGATTATCTAACATCAGTTAATTACTCTAACTGTGAATAACTTAAATTTGTTAACTTAATTAAAAAAACATCTTATTTAAATTTAAAGAAAATTCTATTATAAAATTATTATAGTATATTATTGTAAAAAATGATCCAAAGGTACACGAAAAATGTTTCACCAGAAACTAATTTATGGAGAAAAATTTTAGTATTATATTTTTTTTAAATATGACATCATCTTTAAAATCATAAGGCTTCAAAATTCCTCTTTATCATTTCTAAGTAAATTGAAACTTGTCACTTCTGTTCAGAGAAAGTAACAGTTTCAATCTGTATTTCTACAGAAGTTTGTTCATTGAACAGGTGAGCTAAAATAAAATGAATGTAAAGACTGAGCTTCCCATATTAATATCCATTTTCCTAAGAGTGAAGTTATAGTTAATCGAGGAAAGGCCGAAACATTTCCATTTAAAATTTTCTTCTTCCTAAGTGAATTTTTTGAAACCATATAAAATTATATTTTCATGAAATTTAGAAAAATATATTTTAACTATTTAATATTAGTTTCAAAATAAACTCTTTATTTACTTTTCTTCTTCTAACTGTTTATTAATTATTCCCGTCTTCCAAATTTGAAAAGGAAAAAATTTCCTCATTTTGCAAATAAACTCAAAAATGCAAGAAAATTATAATTTATGTATAATTTCCCATTTTCCATTAAAATTTATGATCAAATGCTATTTTAAATAAATATTCCATTAAACCAATTTAATTTACCGCCTATTACGTCCCCAGAAACATTATTTATGAAATATATAATAGCAGAAATTCAAATTTTGCATAATACATAATTTAAATGCTTACCGTTTCCCGTATTATCGGCCACGAGAGGAAGGGAAGGACAAGAGCTGCTCAATCTACTTCGACCCTCCTTATGCCATCCCTGCAAAATAAATAAATTTTAACAAAAATCTTTATAGTAGAATTATGAACATTTTAAGAATAAGCATCCTTTAATTACTTATTCATAAAATAGTCAGTTCTTAGTAAAGTTTTTTAACAATTAAATTAAATAAGCTTCAAAATTTATTTTCAATTCTTTCATATCAAACTTAAAGTTTAACAGTTTTCAATAAAAAAGGAAAAAAGAATATATAGGAATGTTTCTTAACATTTCAAAGCTTCTGTTTGAGTTTATAATTGATTTTGAGAAAAAAAAGATGAAGAAAAATACATTTTGACTTCTTTCAGAAAGCTAATTGTTAATTTTAAATTTAACAAAAACTGAATTAAAAGAAATCATTTTTAGAATTATAATGCTTACAGATGTTTTATTTCTTTAAAAAAACAATAATAGTAACGTTATTTTTAATTTAAAAAATCTTTTTTCTTCGTCTAAAACTAATACAAAGTGTCAACTTCAATTTCTCAACAGTATCTAATATGAATTCAGTTTCTTAATTATACCAGAATACCCTGTTATAATTATCAACTGGTTTATCAACTTAAAAAATATCGATACTTCCACAAATTAAATTCCGTTTAAAATTACGACTTAGTGACATTTTTATGATCAGATTTAATTTTTAATACATCTACAAAAAATAAGTACAGTACATATTTAATGAAAATTTTAATCAGACAAAAAAAGTAAAAGCATGTTTTATTAAGAAACGTTTTATACCCATTTCAACGAGTAGGATATGCGGTACAATATTCTTTTACTGCTTTAAGGCTTCTAGATCCTTACCAATCCAGAATCCTTAAAGCTTTACGAGAGTGCTAGAGGATTCTGGGACAAAGTGGATTTAGATTCGCTTTGACACAGAATCCTCTACTAAGGAATTTGTGTTAAGGCACGATTTCTCACTTGCTTCG
Organism: Centruroides sculpturatus; assembly: GCF_000671375.1. NCBI lineage: Eukaryota > Metazoa > Arthropoda > Arachnida > Scorpiones > Buthidae > Centruroides > Centruroides sculpturatus. The sequence goes on from NW_019384434.1 coordinate 388,912, forward strand.
AATTTGTTTGGTGCGAACTATATAAAATTAGGATGTGTGGTAGAGTGAATTGCACGGTATAACACGTAACAAATCGAATCTAATATGTTGAGGCGAGCCATTGGCATTAGATTTGTTATCGGCAATAAGTTTTGATCACGCTCATTAACTAAAAATCCACGATTTTATTTGCGCTTCAATCCGATTCCAGTTAAAAGAAATGATTAATTGGATGTATTTAATAGACAGAGCAAAGACAATTGTGAAATCCCTTATAGAGACAATTGGCAACACAAAATTTTTCGACAATATTTTATTTCATCCTCACGAATATTGGAAATATAATATAAGAAATTTTTTTGCGTGTAATATGATCTGGAAGCAAACTCTCCTCCCTTCGGGCATTTTGAACGGCAAAGAATTAAGTACCTCATCAAAAGATTAATTGAATCAAACGAAAATACATAATTCGATGCATAAAATTTGTTGAGAATCGATTCGTCGAAATTATTAAAGCAGTTCTTTGATACAATATTTATTCGTATTAACTTTTCAGGCGGGCGCGCATTAATTCGTGAAATTTTACGAGGAGAACACCGGGGAATTTTAAATAAAAATGTAAATTATGAGCATCGATTGCCACCGGAAGACGTGACTCGAAAAATATCTAAAGTTTCCAAAATCGATTAAGACGACGGAAAAATTCTTAAGACAATTTACAAATTTCCGTACGGAAACCATTTTACAATTATAAATCCATAAGTCGAATAGGTATTTTCGGCATTACTTCGGCGCAGAAATTAATAAAATTTTTAATAAACTAATCTACAAATACGAGATATTTTTCCAACTTAGGAAAGAGATTAAATACAGTCGACCCCCCTATAACACTGTTGATTATTCCGTTTTATATGAATTCCATGTTGTACGAGTCACTTAGATTTTACAAATACGTCAGCCGTTCATAGCCCGGCACAAATATTTGTAAAATCTAAGTAACTCGTACAACATGGAATTCATATAAAACGGAATAATCAACAGAGTTATAGGGGATCGACTGTATGTTTTTCTCTATCGAAGAAACGAGAACCCGCGACTTCCAGACCACCACACAAATTGTATTTTATTGTTAGTGGTTTTCGCACAAACAATAAAAATATTAGACTCAATATTTACGAAAAATGGGTATAAATTCATATTTTGTCTATGGACATCGGTCCAAGAAGATTCTCGATAGATCGCTCCCATCGACTACTAATCCAGACAATTTGAAGAAATTTTTCATCGAAAATCTTTGCCATCTTAGCAATAAAAATCAATTTTTGTCAGATGAAAAAATAATTAAGATCCAAAATCTTTGAACCGATCGATACTTTTTTATCCGAGGATATTTTATTGGAAATCTCAAACTATACAGGAATAAAATGAATACTGTATGCATTAACATTCTAATTTTATACATAATAGCGACGTGGTAATAAATTTTTCAATATTTTTATTTTTATTATTACAACCAGGATTCGGAAATAAGAGAGAAATATTTTCCAAAAAATGTAAGTTTGTCCAATTAAAACAGAAAATTTCGGGGTGCAAAAGAAGCGAGTGGCGCGTCTTTAAAATCGCAATTACTACGCAGTTTACAATTTTTATTAACATTTTAATAAAAGAAAATTAAATTTAAAAGAAGCCGTCAAGTCGCAAATGTTTTTATATTTTCGGATTTAAAATATATTTTCAAAAATTTAATTTTCTTTTTTTCTTTTCCAACTTCGGAGCGTTTGTGCCAGGCACACTTCGTCCGGAAAGAGAGAAAAATCTGCAGAAAATAAAAACATATTTTTATTTAAGAAAAACACGTTATTTCTGATTATTTTCAAAAATTCCAACGTTAATTACGGAAAAAATATCCTCTCAAAAATATTCCGAGAAATGCGAGACGTACTCGAACACCGAGGATATTTTTAATATTAAAAGAAACCATTTTATTCGAAGACTCGGTAAAATTTCAAATAATAATAATAAAGAGCAATTAAACGAAGAAGTAAAAAGTGTAATTCTTATAGAAAAAAACGCGTAGGCAATTACGATCGTATCAATAATATAAGATGCAACGATGCTAAGGTAATGTCCTCAACTAATTAATATAACCATCTAACATAGAAACCGGTCGTAGGTTCGAGCCTGTCCAGCCCACAACCAACGGAGTTTACCGGGTTCTTCACATTTATCACACGTAAACGAGGACCAATTTCCCATAGAAAGCCCTCGAAAGAACGCGCGGGTGTTTCATTCCGTATATAAACGAAGAAACCGAACAATTTTAATGGAAAAAAATTATTCCTAAAAAATGACAAATACTCGCAACGTCCTCGATACAGAAAGATCTCTCCAGATAACAAAATCAATTGAAAAAACCTGGCAACGAGTTGTTTAACTTTCCTGGCAACATTTGGTGGCGCCATCTGTTACATTTTGTTTAAAAAACTTTATATTTTTAACTATTATAAAATGATAAAAATCTTATTTTGAAATTAGAGATGGGTTTTATAAAAAAAAAAAAAACTTATAAATGTTAATAACGAGTAAAATCGTCATGAAGTCGACCCTATCGGAGATATACACGACCCCCTTTATCTTCCCACTCTCGAGCTTTAACCATCAAAATTTAATAGCATCAATCTCCTAATAAACAAACCTCCCTGCAGAATTTCAGAATTTTCGACAAAAGGCATTATTAAGATTCGAAGAGGCGAACAAAATCGCGCCACACACATACACACAGTAACATCCGTACGTACTGTACAGAAAATAACCCGAATCTTTTTGCATTTTTCGACGTATCGAAGACCTCCGAGTCCAAAAATGTAAAAATCTGGGGTCATACTTTCCCTCGGTTATATACAACAGCCGGGAAAGTCTTCGAGACTTCTCGCCTGTGACCGAATTGAAGGTCTTTATCTTCACGTTAGCGATTTTAAGAAAAACATCGATGGTGTATTAAATATATCATAACGCCATTATAATTTTTGATAATTTATCGAGTTTTGAAAGAATTTAAATATATTTCTTTTACTAAAAGAAGTCAAATATCGCGTTTTTTAAAACATGGAGAAAGTTTTTAAAATAATTCTGCATTCTGTATTTTACTCCGTTAATAATAAATAAATCGCCGGTTTTTCTGACGGACGATCGAAAGTCCGGGTTATTTATGACAACGATAAGTATCGAAAGATAACAAAATAGCCAAGATAAATATCTCGTAAATAACAGCAGAAGTCGGCGGAAATCGAAAAAAGCCCTATACAATATATTTAACGTAATTTTATCATAAATACCTCGATAACCAACGATTTTCGGAAATAATGCCTGGGTTAATCTGATTAAACGGGGCCATCCACCCCAAAGTAAACAACGATAATTTCGTCTCCGGCAAAAACCATTGGGGGCAACGTAGATTAATCACGTGTCTGGTGGTGGCGTGTAGGGTGAGCATTCGATAGAATGTTTGTGTAAATGCGATAAGGCAACGCGTACGGCCCGAGAGAAAATCGAAGAGACCTTCCGTTGCACGCCACTTTCTAAACGAGAAAGAAACAAACAAGGGCTTCGCCCACTCCCAAATATCGATACCGTATTTAGGATTAAGCGGTTTCGAGAATTTTCCAGACATAATGGTCTGGGACACACGCGTATTCGTAACATCGTAGCCTATCGATCGCTCGACTTGGCAACCTTGTGACATTTACGTGGTACTTCACCAGACCGAAGAAAAGAAAAATAATGCAGCATTTGTCATTATGCAAATAAAAAACGATAGATATTCACTTACAATAAACAAGTAAATTCGCTTTCAAAAGTCGTTCGAGGTCGTTACTACTTTATAAACAGAAGGGGAAAAGAAAGGGCGCAGATTTAGGTTTACCGACCAGCGACGAATTTTATATTTTTATTCAAAATATTCCAATAACTCTCATAAATATTTAATTGAGGTCGGATGACCCGACCCGGTGATGCGGGCGGTTAAAGCGTCCACGTGTCACTATGGGGAATCCGGAATCGAATCCGGGAGAGCGACCGTGGGAATTTTTGATAGACGGTCCACGTATCCGGAACAGACCGGACCGGAAAACTCCTGGGGATTTTCGACCCGGTCGGATTCGAGACCGGTTACCACCTTAACCGCGCCCGTTTGGTCAACGTTCTGTCCGAAATAAGTAGGGCCCCGTCCGTTACCACGCGGCCTTTCGTCGCTGACCGGGCCGAACAGATAACGGGCGTAGAAAGAGGTCCTCTTGGTGCCCACGGTGCAAAAAGAGTCGGAAAAAAATGAAAGCGAAATGCTCTACACTGCAGGCGGGCATTGCTCGATTAATCCGTAACGATATTTATTTTTGTCCATTTTTATTAGATAAATATCGTTCACAAATCTACGTTGCACGAAGTAAGTTGTTCTTCGTAAAAAATCAATGTAAAACTGCAATAACTTTCTTCCAGACAGCCAATCTTCCGATACATCATCCTTTGGATTTCAATAATCCCCAATTACATATTGCGCCAACGTCGACGATTAGGAATTTTGAGATAAACGTATCCGGTCGCTAAAGGTGTAAGATTCAGAGAAATTGCAGAAAAATTCATTTTGGAACCGCTCCAACATATGGCGGAAAACCATTTCGGCGGTTTATCGAAAGAAGTCAAAAATATTCCGGTGCCCGGGGTGACGGCACACAATACAAGAGCGAATTGGAGGATCCAGTCCCTAAAGGGTCAAAGATAATGCGTTAGGTCGGTCTTCGTACCAATATCCAAACAGTAAGATGGTGCTCCAAGTCGGGTGTTTCCAGAGAAAAATTCTTATCGAACCCACGTAATCGACAAGAAGTCGAAATTCGGGTGGTACGTTTCTCTAGTTAGTTGGGTAAGATGTTGTCCTTATCTTCGATCGTCGAATTACTTAAAGACAGGCTACTTGTAAGACTATACATATTCGATATAAGTTACCATATTGTAATCATCTTCGTATCGATAAATCCCAGCGATGGAAGCAGTTTAAACACGTAACAGACTGTAATTTTAAAATCTAAATTAGCGCTTTGAAAAAAGAATTTATTGCAAAAGGAGTTCTTAGAGTTTACGTGCAACACTACAAATAACGCTTTATCATTTTCCGTGGATATAAATAGTTATAAGCAGGTAATTATCGTTAAAACGACAAGAGCGGAGGGGAGGAAAAGAAAAGGCGCATTTATAAAAGCCAACGAGTCATTAGCCGTTGTACTAATCGTTAAATTTACGAGTCATTCGAGACGTGGACGAGAATAACGCTCCGGTGACGTTACCCTCCCTCCGTCGCCTTTCCGCTCGGACTCGGAGAGTCGATCGGGTTGTCTGTCCCAACGAATTTGGTAGCGGCCAATACGCTTTAAGATTTATATTTTGTTTCTCGCGCGCTAAAAGACGAGACAACCTAATATAGTTTTTAAATTTTTCACTCGAATTTCCTCTCGTCGGCTTTCCTGGTCGAGATAATTTTTTCTGTCTTTTTTCCCCGAGAAACATTCTTTGGCGTTAGATATTAAAATGTCTTTATCGAGTCGACGGCGACGGAAATTTACAGAATTATCAGAAAATGTTTTCTCTCGAATTCTCCTTAGAATTTAAATATTTTCTAATCCTTTCTTTTCGAATCGATCGATTCCGTCGAGGACCGACTCGTCCGTATCGGAATTTTCCCGCCGGATTGCCGGATTACCGAATTATTCGAAACTGTCAGTATTAAATAAAACTTTATTTAACAATAAATTCTGAAAGTACGATCCAGAAGGTCACGGATTAGAGTTCGGACGGAATCCTTGCAAATTTCCCAAGGGGTGGGGATCACTCCTCGTTTTATCTCGCCTAGTCTACAACGGACACCACGCGTTATCTTTAAAATTCCAACCGTCTACAGCGAACATAGTCGTTTAGAAGAGTGAAAAGATACGTTTGGTGAAATATAAATGGAATCGAAGAGAGAAAAGGATAGGATCTGGAGAAGAAAGTAAAATGCCAAGAAGATAAAAGAAAAAATTCTAACCATCGTACTACAAGCTACGATCCGGGGAAACCGAAATACAGTAGAACCTCGATTATCCGACCTAATTGGGGACTGGGGTTGGTCGGATAATTGAAAAGTCGGATAACCGAAAAGTATGAAAAAATCCATTATTAGTGTATATTATTATATCCCATGTATAATATTAGTATATTAGTATATCATTATTAACCTACTTCGCGTTGAAATTTTCATCGATGTTAAGCCTAACAAAAATTTTTTAAAATAATAATCGTCGCTATTGAATCGTTAAAAATTAGAAAATTAAGCCTCGTTTAAATACTGACGCCCTTTCATGGTCGAATGAGTGTTGCCAGCTAAAACACGTAAAAATAATATTAAAGTAGCCAAGACATAGCCAAATATTGTAGCGCCACATCACTAGCGGACATTTGAAATTTGCCGACTAGGACGGTCGGTTAACCGAGGGGTCGGTTGATCGGGGGACGGATAATCGAGGTTCTACTGTAAGTTCGAATCTCCGACGTTAAAACGAGAAGAGGCGAGCAAATCCTGGTACGAAGAGCCAACAAAAATGAAGACTCATAACTTATCGGAGAGAATCTTCGAATTAAAACCGAAAGACGGACGTTTCCTATTTTTCGCACGTAATCAACGTTCCCCTCGTCGTAAATCTCTCGGGTCGGTAGGAAAAAGGAAAAAAATTGGCACCAACCGGGTGGGTTTGTCACGCCTTCTTACGACAGAATTCCAGTAAACGGGAAAGAACATCGCGCGGCCTTTATCTTCCGTACGTTTCGGAAACGAAAAGATCTCGTCGCGTAGGAGAATAGAAAAGTAACTAGAAAGGGGGTCTTGCCCGACGGCTTACCGAGTGAAAATCCAAAAATGCCCTTATATTGCGCACGTTTCCGGAGAAGAATCCGAACGGAGAAGATTCTAGTTCGGTCGCTACCCCGTCGAACGAACGAGAGTAAATAAGATGCGTTGGGTTGGATGGCGTGGGAGTCGGGAGAGAGAAATTATTAAGCAAAATGCGTTCCGAACCCGGCCCGGGAACGGAGAAAATTAAAGATACTCACCCTCTGCACCGTTTTGTTTTGTCGCCAAAGAAACCGGAACAAAACCGTTGCTACGCTCCCGCCTTTTAAATTAATTATTAAATTATCGCGCGCGTAACCACGACGATAAACCGGAGGCCGGCAGACGTTTTTCGTCATCGCCTTCGAAAGCCGATGCGATTTACGCGTGCGCGCGCTTTAATGGTATCGACTCGGCATACGCGTGGAAGCGGCCGCATTCTTCCGATTTTCCCGGGCCGGGAAGGGCGCCCGAAAGTATTTTTCCCCGCAAGCGGGAAAAGTTCCGACGAAATTTCCCTAAAAAAGGAGAATCGATAAGGAAGAAAGGTAAAAGAAAAAGCCACTGGCGGGGAAAACCGGCCGAGAGTAATCGAGCGATTAAAGCGGATAAATTCGGGCGTATCGGGAAGTACCTTATTTGGTAACGGTCGAGGGGCGTCGTCGATCCTAACGAATTAAAGACATTAAAAGCGAATTAAAGGCGTATCCCGTCGAATCTCCGGACTAACGGGGGACGGGAAGAAAAGAATCCAAGGTCGTTGGAAAGCGATTCGGATGCTAACGACGTTAAATAAATATTTAAATAAAAAAATACAATTCGACAGACGAAGAAAGAATGCCGGCGTCAAAATACATTTCGTCTACATTTTAAACGAAAACGAGACGGACATTTCGAACGGTCAAACGTACGCGGCCACAAACTTTCTCGAAAAGAGAGGTGAAAGCGTAATACCATTTACGCATCTTACGCGCGTGCGGCACAATTTTGCCAGTGGCCAGTGACTGCCGGATAATCGAGAGGCTAGGGTGGCCACCTATCGTCCCGGAGGACCCGGGATCCAATTGCGGGCGGGTGGAAAAATCCCGAGAATTTTGGGAGGTGGCCCGTTCTCGTCCCTCGCCTCCCGATTACACCGTCGTACCACATAATGGGCTGGCAAAAAGGCCCTCTTAGTGTCTCGGGGCGGAAAGAGAAGTCTTAAACGGAAATGATCTCGTAAACGTCTTCTCCAATCACTATTTCCTGTACGCGTGATTATCCTCTTTTGTGGAATTAGTGGGAGAACGTCGGAGTTAATTATGTAAATTAGAAATGCTAAAAGACTACCCATTCGTTACATTGTATACGATTTTCGGAATAAACTTTCGGTAACCTTTCTCTAAAAACCACTTCAATTTAACTCTCGGCTCCGAGTGTAAAGCTTTCGGAAAGCGCGGTTGCCTTAGCAACCTTCTAACGTCTTCGGACACTCTCCATTTTCAGTTTATAGTCTTAAAATGAAGTAAAAATCGTTTTTTCCCAGATTTTTATCGCTACTTCTAAAGTACTCGATCTTCCAGACTATTTTTTGGATTAGGAAGTCGACGTCTCGCTTTTCGGTTTACAACGTTTACGCCACTAATCGGCTACAAATAATGACGTCACGCCTAAGACGATTAACGGACCCTAAATTATACAGCCATAAATTACTTCGCGTTGCCTAAATTCTCCAAAATTTATCGGCTATGGCTCAAAAGTCGGTTAACATCGTTTCGTTTTTGTCTTTTACAAAACTACGGGAAACGAAAGGAAAGCGCAACCGAATTATATGTATTTTTTAATTAATCGCAATTTAGACCGCAGCGGTCGAGTGACTTTTACACCAACCTTCGTAAGTGAATATGCTACGAGAATAAATCTCTTCCAACATTTTCCATTCGAATCAATCGCAAAGTTTTGAAAATTTGCAAGATCCATTTTGTTTTCTTAGAAAGCGAGAAGATAGAACTTCTCTCTAGATGCACTAAGCAGTTATTATAAGATTTTCAAGGGGGAGAGAAAAATCGCTTTTGCCCATTAAGCTTTCGGAGTGTGAGCATTCGATAGCAATTACGGCCTGGAGTTATAGTTATACGTATTCTTATATTAATTAAAGAAGACCTATATATATAAGAGTAAACCATTGACAAAAACCTATACGAGGGACTACGTGCGACTTTGGTAACAATGAATCTACACCAGACACATTCGGATCGAACTAAACAACGATTTCAAAAATGGTAGCTTTTATTCTACTTACAAAGAACGTGTCTAAGTTAAATCGGTAAAATTATTGCCGGCGATGTTAACTTTAACTTCGAAGTACGGTAATTATAACCGGAGCCAAAAGAACCCATTTATCGGGTGGTGGCGGAGTAGGCGGAGGCGGAACCCCGTAATTTTATACCTTATTTTAATGTAGGTCGGCTTACGTTAATAAATAATATCCTTGGGCACGAGCGTCCAAGTAGGATCTTATACTTTAAACGACGTCCATAAATTTTTCTCGGTTTCGACACAAGTTATTGATAGATAACTTCCAGGTAAGCGAACCGTCGGACCCACCTCCCCTTTACCTCTCCTCGAAAGCTACTACATCTACGTTTCCTCGTTTTCCTTTCTTTCGATTCCGGAGAAAAAACGAGTAAATATATATAAAATACGACACTTGGCGACGAAGATCTGTGAAGTTCCTCTTCGTCCCAAAGTGTTCGGTCCAACACCAATTTTCATAACGAGATACTAACGACGGACAAAACAACGCGCGAAAACAATTTTCGACAAAATATTATAGGGAAGTGATCTGGATTAATGACATAAGGCAACGCAACACGTGGACAATCGAGGGGTGCCTCTCGGAAGGATTTCGGTGAGAAAGTGGTCCCTATTTAGGCATTAGAGACGTAAAGATATGGAAAACTGCACGAGGTACTGTACGTCGGTCGAGCGCAGACCCGCCACCAGCCAAGGCCAATTATTGGCGGGTTCGAAAGTACGGGGTTAAATAAAATGACGTCGGATGCTTTGACATTTTATTTCGGATCAACTACAGTCGACCTTTCTAAATAGTGCTACCCTGTAAGGTGCCAACGAATAGATCTACTAGTGGGCGAATATTTCCCATAAATATTAACCATTTTGCCTCGCAAACGTTATTATCGATTTACGTGACTCGCGAAGTATCGCATTTAAACTCGAGTATAGAACTCGTTACGTAACTTTTATTGTTTGAAATGTATAGGTATAGCGCTACACTCGATTTATTGCCAACTTCGGAAGTCAACAAATAGCGGCGCTATATCGAAGTTCGAAGAACCTAATTTGTGAGATTAAACGATATCGAACTAAAGCGCAAATATGAACTTTTTAGCGATACCTTATAATCTTTAGATACGAATCCCGCGTGTCCCCTCCTCGCGCGTCGAAGCGGTAATAAAATTCGTGCCACTCTTTCTCTCTCGTATTTTATTTGATCGGAACGGGGTTACACGCCGGGGCCATATTAAAAGATTGTAAAAGGTAGTTAACAATCGATATTTACGTTTTCATCCGATAACTTTTTTCCTGGCATAAACTACGCTTAATTAAACTTCGATTTAGCGCCACTACCTGTCGGCCTCCGAGACTGTCGCTAACTGAGCGCGGCGCTAAACCAAAGTAAATGATTCGATAATAATAAACTTACACGTAAGCTGGAGTTTGACCCGCTCGTAAGCATTCGTTAGCGCTTTACGGAGGTGGCGTTATACAGAGGGACGCGGTAAGTAAGTTTGACCAGTAAATTCGAAACGAAATACCCAAGTTTCCGCGTCGTTTTAGCCGATCTTTTGCTTAGAAGTAAACTTTTACGCGAGCAATTCGGAACGGGCGAACATTTACGAACGGAACATTTGGCGTTATCGACAAACCCGCAGGAATTTTAATTTATATTTTGCATACGAGGCCTTTATTTACTCGGCTTCGGCGGAGAGCGCGAGTTGGAAAATGGCGAGTGAACCAAATAAGCGGAGACGAGCGTGCGAAATTAGTAATAAATGAAAGATTAGCGGACGTAACGAGTAAGTCAAATAAAAGTCGACGTTACGTAACCCGTCGGTAACATTGTTATTAATTTCCAACGTCGCGCCACTCCAATAAAAGGTTTTCTTGTAAGCGTATCGAGTTTTAAATACAAATACATACTACAAGTCCGTCCCGTGTTTTAAACGAATCGATGGAAAAATTCCCGGGAGGGAGACGTCAAAATCCATCGACTAGAGTAATAATTCAAGATAGGAAAAGCCAAGTTTTAAATATTATGAAAGCGGAATCCGGCATAAATTTCGTTACAACAGGTAAACTCCCGATTTCTTTTGTGTACCAGACAATTTTAACGCGCATCTAAGCGGATACGATGCGTTCTTAACTTAATCGTCACCCGATATAGAGAACGATTTACTGTCCTTGCCGTTCTTTTTGTATATACTAAAATCTCGAGTCTATCCTCGACAGAAAGGACTATATGATCCGTTAGTCGATCGAGAAGTCCGATAATAAATTAAGTGTGGACTTCGGGACACAAAGTACACACAAACGATTTTAATTAAAGTATACATTCACTGCAAACAGAAAAGAGAACTAATGTCGAAGATGCTCTCTTTCAATTCTTCAATTAAAAGAGTATCTTCCAAGGTTCTAATATAGGAACACAATAACTGAAAATAAATACGTAACTTGTAGTGGGTTCTCGATATACAGTGATAAACTCTTGAAGAATTCGCTATATTGAAGGTTCAAACGTTCTATATATCGAGGGTTCACTAAATCGGGTGGTCGGAGTATCGAGTATACCGTAAAACATAAACGACGATATCGTACAATACCGTAGAATTGTTGAAATTCTTAAAATACGCCGTGTCTTAACAAATTTAGTGACCGCTTCGGAATTATTGTTCGCTCGTACACGGCAAGGAACCTATCGAGAGGACTTTCTACGCGCAACTGGTCCCCATTTAGGTGTTACGAATGCGAAGAAAACCAAAGAAACTCCACGTGGTCGGGCCCGAACCCCTTACCAGTAGTTTTATCCTCTCGACCAGCGGTGTGCCCAGAATTATAGAATATTTATTCCGGCCCGGTACGATATATCGGGACGTTAGTTTTAAATTACTTTTAAAATTATTAAGAAGGATAGAAAGTAGAGTTGGGAATACGAGACTGGATCCGCAATCGGGTAATCTTTCTTTTATTGACACAAACAGGAGAAAAGTCCGCGCGGCCATGACGGTGGAATAACTTCTATTTAGATATAAATTCTACTTTTTAACGTGAAGAAAAGGCTAGCCGTTCGTTGACGTAAGAGGAATGAAATGAATATTTGTCCCCCGGCTTACGAGCATTTATGAATATTTGAATATTAAAAACCAATTTAAGAAACTGGAATTTGAATATCGAGTTTCATACGTCGAACGAATTTGAAACCGGGAAAAGTACTACGAATAAAATTGATTATAATTAATTTTCTTCGTACAATTGGCGCTAGAATTTTATGAGAAAAGACGTGATTTTAATAATAACTTGCGTAAAAACTTTTGCATTTTCTTTTATAGATAATGTTTTCATTCGCATTCTTTTCACTTTTTAACTTGTTTTCTTCGCCTTTCTCCTTTACGTGACGTCACCAGATGCCGAAGATAATGGCAAACTTTCACCGATAATCTAACCACTTTCTCTATTTATATTGATAATACATTTGCTAATCGTTCGAAATACACCGAGGGAATTCCATAAAAACTCTTCTTCCCGATTTATACGAAAAGGGAGACGCTTCTTCCCAAGACTTTACCATTACGGTGTTTTCTCTACTAGTGTTTTATCATTAACTTCAATCTGCTCTTCACTCTGCCTTTACGGATCTTCGCCTAAGGGAAAGGGTAGTCCCATTTTTGATGCCTGTTTTAACCTAGACTTTAAATGTAGCTTAAACAATTAAAAACTCTCCAAAATTCGTACAGAAATAAAATAAAATCTTGTCTGCCGGGCGGTGGGTGCAATCCAGGTTTACGTAAACAATTTACTTTATTACACTGACTCCGCTGGTAAATAGTGTATTTCATTCTACTTTTCCCCGGATGCGACTCGTCCGAGATCATACGACTTCCGGTTACATTTCCGAATATATCTAAGAATTCGGTAGATCGAATATAATAATCAAACGCATCCAGTTATTGGCGAAAGGTACGAATCTCCCTTTTCCGGCCATACTTTCGCCGATAGATGAAAGTAAAGCGCATTTAAAAGATTTAATAAAGTAAAAGTTTAACTCTTCTATTAAAATTTACGGCGACGATCCGCCAATTCGACCTTTGACGTCGCGAAACGTAGACGATTTTCTTTAATCGTATTCTTTATTCGCCCGACACGAATTTAACCTTTAACCTTTGACGAGAGATAAAATAATTACGCGAAGAGAAGATAACGATCGACGACGAAAATCTAATTTTACGGAGAAGGGGAAAAAAGTGGAAAACCGAAACTTAAAAACCGAAAACAAGAGGAAAAAAAAGAAAAACCGTTTAAAATTAAAGCGCTATTTTGTACAGAAAAGGGAGAAGAAACGACTTATTTAAATATATTTTAATGCGGAAGAGCTTCGGAGAATTTAGTAAACCGGGAGGAAATGCGTTTATCGTTACGTCGTCGATTTAAAAGAAAGAACGTTTCGGTTGGGGTGGAAATTCCTAAGTCTGTAGATTAGGTTAGAGAATTTGTGGACGATCCACTTTTCGTCGCCGGAAACAAAACAAGATTGGAGATCGGAGAAGAGAGGGTCGAATTCTCCTTCGGATTTTGGCCAGCTCCATTTGCAATTTCATTAAACAGCGATGTTTTCCTCGAAATAAATTGAGCGCCGCTCGAGCGGAAAGGTATTTTTTTCTCCTTTATTATACGCTGTGTAATAAATAATAGGCGCGATAAATAAATTAGGAGCGTTTAAATGACTTAATTATTATTTTTCGCATAAAGGTCGGGTAAAAAAAATGCCACTTTTCGAGAAATAACGGCCAAAATCTTAAAGAATATTCCAATGTTCACTAGGTGTACTGTTCCCCCTCCGGATTAAACGAAGGATTTAATTAATCAGTTCTTTCCACGAAAGTTTGGTTTAAACGTTGATCTAAGACGTGTTTGGCAATCGGCCGGTGCAAAATTACAATATATAATTGGGCTGCGATTTTCAAATTGTATAAATTCCCGCTGGCGTCCTTCCTTAATCTCGAGAACGAAGTTCGATAGGTGAAAACTCGGGGGAGGAGGCCCCGATTAACTGTAATCTAAACATTTTCTCCAGAACGGAATTAGAGAAACGACCGGCTGTCGTTATCGGGAGAAGTACGATTATCAGAACGAGACACTAGAAAAGTTTTAGACAAAATAAATTTAAAATATTTTGACGGCGTCGCAATAATTTTATCCATTTTGTTTAATGCGTAAAATCTCCTTTCTCTTTTCATCCATCCATAAATTAAGAAAAAGACTACGTCATAAAGAGAGGAGGGAATAAATAACTGCGAAGATGCCGCTTTCTGGCACTGTTACAAAACACCCAATTTAAACGCTATTACATTATTATTATTACATAACCTTCGGAATGCTATCAACCACTCACGTAACAGATTATGTAAACTCGGAATCGATATTATTCGGAATAAAATATTTGACCGTACATTTTTATAACAAAGATGGAAAATATGTTCTGTCGGATTTATCAGACCAATACTAAATAAATAAGTTATACTCGATACACTGCTAAGGTTATAAATCGGTGGTTAATAACCGGGAGTCCAGGGGCCGTATTCTGGTCACCGTCTCTGGTCTCTAGTCTCTCACAAGCCGGTCGCTGATTGGCTAATCCAAATGATTAGCCAATCAGCGACTGTCTTGTGAGAGACCAGAGACCAGAGACGGTGACCAGAATACGGCCCTGGACTCCGAGTGGTAGGTAAAAAGTTTTCGTGGGCCGTGGGTAGGGAAGGGGATAAATTGACCGATCTTGATTTTGTGTTATTGTCCGAAATTTTTAACCGTGTTGGGAAAGATGCGCGCGTGTTACTATATCGTACGTTTTTATTTTTGGGCTGCAATTTGAAAAAATTATACAACTATAAATTCCCACTATCGTCCATCCGTCTTTCCCGAATCTCGAGAACAGAGTTAGATCGATGAAATTCGTGACCATATATGAAAAGCTTAGGGGCGGGAGACTCCGATTAACTATATACGAACTTACGATGCAAACCGAAAGTCACGTTATTTCGATTCAAGAATTTTCCCCAGAAAGGAGTTAGATAGATGAACTGCAAGACTGTTGTAAAGGAAAAGTATGAGGTGGAGAGCATATATTCTAAATTAAAAATATGATTAAAAATTGTAGCCCGGCATTGTCACAATAAATAATTGTTGGTAATAAATGTATTTCTATTACGATAATCGATTTCTTTTGTGATTTTGTTTTAAGCGCTTAAAAACATTATTGGGAAAAGAGGTCCGCGGCCTTTGCCCGACTGAAATAGGAGTGGTGGAACAAAAAAGGTTAAGAACCCCGTTATAAACGAACGAAACACGAGAGCGACGAGCCGCGCGTAACCAGTATCACCTATCACGGAATTACCATATAATTTTCCGTCGTTTTCGGTGTAACGTCGTATCGCCGATACCCGTAAACCATAAAATAATTTCGTCCTTTCGCAATTTTCCAGCTTTTCCGCGGCAAAAATTTATATTTTATCTCTTATCGATTTAATTAATTAAGCTGACAGAAGCGATTTCTTAAAATCTACGATTCATTTTTGATGGAGTTACGTGGCGGTAGATGCCTAGGACGAGGAAAAATCCGGAATAATTTTCTTTCCAGTTACCAAAATTTTACAAAATAAACGGGGGACGTGGCGGGGAAGGAGGAAATATAATAGTTACCTGTCGTAGAGAATAGGATAAGATGAGAGTCAATCGAAGACTTTAAAAGTCTTAACATCGAGGCTATTATGCAGCGAATAATAGAAATAGCCTTTTATCTCGGTGGTAAGAGGATACGATTAAAGGCAGCGACAATACACGGCGACGGATCGATATCGTCTCCGGCATTAAGAGAGGGTGTAAGCGAGATTCGCTTTTAATCACGATAAAATCGCTTACGTCCTTCCAATTTCCGAATCGTCGTTAAGTCACCATATTTCTAAACGGGTAATTAAAAGAAACCGATCTGCTCCATCGAAATAATTATTCTCTACGGCTCGGACGTAACTGCATTCCGATTATGTTCGAAAAATTCGTGTAAAACGATGTCCAGAAATGATACCTCGCCCGTTATATGTAAATAATAATGCGTACAGAAATCACGTGACTTCCGGTCCGGGTGGGAAGTTAACCGCATCCTCCGGTCCCTAATCTTTCCTTATCCAGTCTGGATTTTCATCTATAGGCCTATAACTTGGTTCTCGAGATTAACGAAAGACGGACGGCAGTGAAATTTATAGGTCTGCAATTTGAAAATTGCAACGGGTTGTCTTTTAATATCGAGAAAGAAATAAAGAGCTTTGAAAGTTATTTCGAATATTAGGCAACGTCGAAAATAATTTTACTTACCATCACGCCTCCAAGTTTATACCAAGAAGAAGAAAATTTAAAAAATACGTAACTTTACGTAATTCTGTCGGATTTTATCGAAGCTCTTATACTCGATATAAAATATTTCATCGATCGTACGAACCGGAGGGATCAACGGCCCGGCGTAATAAAATTCTACAAGTGGGAGGAATAGTCGAGAGTGTCGGTGCAAGAAAGTAGAGGTAACGAGTTTTCGAAAGGCAGAAAGTCAGTCGAGCGCGGCTTTAGTACAACGGGATGATCCAACCTATGGCATTGTCCGTTTCAAAGGATACGAGCTACGTCATCGTCTTCTTTAACTAACTGCATTAAAGCCCAAGAAGAATCAAATAGTAATCCACAAATGCTCTTGTAACGTATTAATTTTACTTAATTTAAATTATGATATATAATATTGATATACGCTCTCCGCCTCAAATTAGCAGTGTACATCAAATTAGCCCCCGGACATCATACTTTCCCCGATAACTACAGAGGCGTGTCGGTCATCTACGTAACTCCATTCGGGGGAAAAGTGTTGAATCGAATTGACGTAACTTTCGGTCTAGTCCGGAAGTTCGTGTACAGTTAAGTGGAGACAATTCGTATTTGATCTCGACTTACATCGTTCTCGAGATTAAAAAAAGGACAGACAGTGAGAATTTATAGGTCTACGATTTTTTCAAGTTGTAGCCCAAAAAGTAAGAAAGAGCGTATAAAGAAAATAGCCAAGAAAGGTTTTCCTTACGAAACTGTTGACGTTTCGATTTACGTCGACAGAAAAGTTTGATAAGGACGGAGAAGAGTGACGGGAGAGGGAAGAAACAAAAAGGATCGATTTATATCGACACTTTTCTCGTAAGACGACAACGACATTCTTATCGATAAGAGATTTACAGACGAATCTGTTCGTTTCGTGTTAAGAATGTCCATTTGAGACACCGAAGAAACCCATGGATTTCGCTACGTAATGCCCAATCGGTGTTTATTTATACGCCATTGCATTGTATTTACAGTGGGAATTTACGGAAGGAGAAACATTCTGAGATTTTCACGATTACGACGAGTTATTCCTCGTCGAGTGTTAATATTATTAATCTAAAGCCCTCGACGTCTGGCATTCTTCCAACTCTCCTTCGCCAATTCCCGCCGCCTTTACCAGAACGACGTGTTGCATATAAATTATTAATGATTTTCCTTTTTAGTTCCGGAAACTACCTTTCCAAGCGACTTTTCACTTCTGCCTTCTTTCCTCGCATCCCTCGATAATACCTATCGAATTAGTACTCGAGTTCCGTGTGCGCCAGACGTAATTATGCCAAACTTGCGCCTCGATAATTACACGCATTTTCCGTATCGTCCTTTTTCCATACTTAAATATTAAGACGTAAGTAAAAACTTCGATGTATATTATTGCGCCGGGTAATGTCGGGCTCGATTTTTAATCCTCTTTTAATTTAAAAATCACCCGACTATGTGTATAGGCTACTTAACGGGGACCTCCCACCTCTAGCTTTATATATCCGGTCTCGATTTTCGTAAATCTAACTCCGTTATTAACCGGGACGGACGAACGGATGGACAATAAAGTGGGAACGTATACGACCGCAATTTGAAAATTGCCGCCTGTTTCGTCTATAGCTTAGAAAGGGATGAAAATGCGAAAGGTGTTTCGACTGTAACGTCGTAACTTGTGCGAAAGAATATAGGGGAGACCGGGGCAAGATCGGCATGTTAAGCTTTACTTAAATTTTGTGTAATAAATACTGCTGTAAACTGAAAAAAAGCTTTGCATATTGTCTATTGGAATGTTACCTTACTATAGAACTGGTTAAAATCAGTTTGGAAATAAAAATAATTAAAATAATTACAACTTTACAAGAAGAGAGAAATTGACGAAGTTGCCCCGGGTATAGGGGCAAGATCGGCAACTTCTCTCTTTTTGTAAAGTTGTAATTATTTTAATTATTTTTATTAAAGTTGCCCCTGGTATAGGGGCAACAGT